>NW_027494836.1:0-273475 GCF_021521415.1 Bidens hawaiensis
GAACTGTTTTAAATATTTTCCCGGGGCGGAAAGCATGTATTTATTAAAGTATTTAAGTACATACTGATCGTATGGAAACACTTGTATATTTAAATATATATATGGTTTGATGCATAGAATATATAAATTGTTTATCGTGTGGGATTGTTCTGGGGTAACATAGTTCCCAGAGGTTATTATTATTGTTTTGGGGTAACACAGTTCCCAGAGGTTATTATTATTGTTCTGGGGTAACATAGTTCCCAGAGGTTATTATTGTTCTGGGGTAACATAGTTCCCAGAGGTGATTATTGTTCTGGGGTAACATAGTTCCCAGAGGTTATTATTATTGTTCTGGGGTAACATAGTTCCCAGAGGTTATTATTGTTCTGGGGTAACATAGTTCCCAGAGGTGATTATTGTTCTGGGGTAACATAGTTCCCCGAGGTTATTATTGTTCTGGGGTAACATAGTTCCCAGAGGTTATTATTGTTCTGGGGTAACTTAGTTCCCAGAGGTTATAAATGTTCTGGGGAAACATAGTTCCCCGCATAATTACATTGTTTAATAAATGATTATTAAAATGATCTGTCAGTGTTTATGTAAATTAGTGAAACTCACCAACTATTCGTAGTTGACCCATTTTCTTTACATGTTTTCTAGATATGCCCAAGTTGGAATGATTGATATGTGCTTAATGATCTGTGCTACTTGTTGGAAGCTTGCTGATCTATATTTTGTAATGAATATATTAATGTCTTATCGGTAAAACTCGTGTGTAACACCTAGACAGTAACGAATTAGCAACAATGTAATATGATATAAATTAATGTAGTGGTATTTTCTTTATAAGCAATGCTGTTGATATCAGATGTGTCTGTTGCAGCCCGTGTACGTTTCCGCTGCGGTTACGGGGTGTTACAAAATTACATAATCAAAAGTTGTCCGAAGACACTTCAAAGCAAAGCCTATTCTATCTATTATGTCTTTTCCTTTCATTGTAGGCTGCTTGTCTTCTTAACTGTATTCCTGATGCAGCTCTTTCTCTGAAGATATTAAGCACTTGGTAGTGAGTGTGTCCTTCTGGTATCACCAAGTCTCTTATATCTGTAAGATCATAATTATGTAAGCATGTCAGATCTGCATCCTTCCTGATTATTGCCAAAACTTTTCCATCAGAGTTCCTCAGCACATAGTGACCTGTGTCTTCTTTGTATTCCACTTCCGTAATGACACCGTTCTTCTGTACTGTATAGTTTGGCCTTCTCATTCTTCTTCCCAAGTTTATACACGTATTCATGTTGGACAGTGGATTCTGATCTCGGACACTTATTTGGTAGTTCAGTTCAGCTCTGTCCATTCTCTTTAGCTTTCCTGACCTTTTTGATCTCTGGAGTTGAATCATTCTCCAACTTCTCTTTACTTTCAAAAATCTGAATCCATCACCAGCCTGTTCATGAAGGTATTTTGATAAGTTATTCATTTGCCTTTTTGCAGACTGGTCCCTGTTTCGAAAATCATAGAGGTGAAGAGACTCCATTCTTCTTAGTTGTTCTTCATTATAATCCCTGAAGTCACTTCTGACCACAATCTCTTTTAACAACCTGCTCTCCATAATCACTTTGAGGGAATCAGTGACTGAATCATAATACAGCTCTCTGGGTAGATCCACATCAGATTGTGGTCTTGTTCAGTGTTGTACTGAGCTGCTTGATTCACCTCTTCCACCTTGACCTCTTCTTCTTGGAAAATCTTTGATGAAATGGAGGTCTGAAGGGAATTGACTTCTTGGGCTTTTGAGGTCCCAAGTGGAAGAGCTTTACATATATAGCTTCCACCATCTCAGTAGGAAGATTAACAATTTCATCAATATTGCATCTTGCCTTGGCCTCCCTTAAAGCCTTCTCCCATTCTGCCTTCTGGATATAAAACAAGTTTTTCAAATCCACTTTTTCCAGGGCATTGAAATCTGCTTCAGTCATTCCTCTTTGATTTACCATTATGTTCCTGAGAATGTTTATCATTTCCTCATTCTCCCAAGCCATGAATGGTTCATCTTCTGGTTCAGGTTTCACTTCTTCTTGAATAATAGGGATTTCAACATGTTTGACTTTTTCTTTTTCTTTTTCCCTTATTGACTGAATTCTTCTTTTCTTTTTTGGTGGCTCATCAGTTGTTTCAGTTTGAATTGTGCTTTCAGCTTGGACCCTTGTAGATTTTTCTTTTCTTTTCCTTCTGTTATATTGATCCACAACAGTCTTTTTATCCAAATTCTTCACAATTTCAGGCTTCATTCCTTTCTCCAACAAATATCCACACAAACCATTGAATTTTCTTTTCAACTCTTCTAACTCAATTTCTTCATTTTCTTTAACACATTTTTCCACTACTTTCTCTCTTTCACTGATGTATAAATCTTGTAATTCATCAAAAGAGAAATGTGCCAAATCTTTCTCAGAGTAACCATGTCTTCTCAGATAATCTTTGTATTTCTTGGCATCTTTGTTCTTCTGTTCCATCAGTCTTTTGGCTTCCAACATACTCAGCTTAATGTTTGCCCTATGTTCATCAGTCATTTCAACTTGTGGGGACATAACATTAGCTGTTGTTCCAATTTCCCCTTCATCATTCTCAGGTATGTCATTATTGTCATCATCAGAGTTCTCGGAGTCATCCTCTTTTTCTGTCAGATCATTCATAGCATCTATCTTTGGTTCATCAAGAGCTGGATGATTTGCTTCATCTCTAGTTGTTACATCAGGGACACCTTGCATATGTTGATCAGGTCTTAGACTTTGCAAAGGTGTAGCCCTAATAGGACTTTGTTTAAATGTTTTTTTTCTTCTCTCATAAGTCTTTTCAAATCTTCTTTCTGGCCAGTTATCAGTAGGGTTCTTTCTTAAATCCTCTTTCACTTGTTCAGCCCATTTCTTGGCAGCCTTTGAAGCAATTGACTCGCCAATCTCCTCTTCAGGAATCATGCCAGTGGCTGGTTCATCAGCTGTTTCAGGTGTTTGACTTTTAGGTTGAAACATGCTGACTACCAAAGCCAAAGAGTTGTCTACTTCCTCAACTCTTCTCATCTTAATCAATTCTTCTATAACTTCTTGTTCAGCCTCATCTACAGCCAGTTCTTTTTCAATGTTGGCTTTCCTGATCAGATCTTCCTGCTCTGCAATCTCTTCTGGAGTCAGTGATAGGGCTATTTTCTCCCTTTCCATAGTTTCTTTGATTATTCTTTCTTGCTCTTCAAGAGCAGCGGCAGCAGTATCATCTTTGAAAGTTACATCTTTCTCAGCATACATAACAGGTTCTTCCTCTGTTGCTATTCCTTTACCCTTTTCTTTCCTCCTTATCAACTGCTCTTCATCTTCTTCTTCATTATAAGTTTCATACTCATCAATTTCTTTGAGCAGTTGATCTAGTTCAGAATCATGCTCTTCTCTCTTGGAACTAGCCTCTTGATCATCTTTTGGCTCAGTGTATACCAGTTCCTCAGTAGAAGCATTCAAACCAGTATTCTCAACAATCATTTCCTCATCCACAATCCCAGTCAGTTCTTCTGTAAGCACAACCTCTTCATCATCAATGGTTTCCTCTCCTCTCACTTCCCTTTCAGTCTCATCACTATCATAATTGTTCATTATCATCTTCAAAGCATCAACATTATCAACACTTTCAGCATCATCCATGTTCACATCAGTATCATCCATATTCTCCCCCTGTTTTGGGGCAGCTGAGGTCATCTCAACCTCCTGCACCAGGGTTCGAATCATCATTTCAGCCTCAGCCAACTTTCTCAATAACATTTCATTTTCATTAGTTATCTCTTCATTCTTTCTTCTAAACTCAACATTCTCACCCGTAACCTCCTCAACTTGTCTTTTCAACTCATCATTTTCCAACATCAACTCAAGATTTCTTTGGAATATATCAACATGTGGACTTGTAGGTTCTGATGTAGTAAATGGTTCAAATTCAGGTTGGTTGGTGGTAGGTGTTTGTGGTGTTGGTGATTGATGTGTGTATTGATGTGTGGATGTTTCAGGTTGGTCTAGGGTAAGGGTTTAAGGTGGTGTTTGATGTGGTGAGGTTGGTGGTGGTGAGTGTGGTAGTGTAGCAATAGGTTGTTCAAGTTCTTCTCTATGTTCCCCCTATTCAGGTGCCATGATCTCCATTTGTAAACCATCTCCCCCTTCATCTCCATCGGCATCGTCATCATCAGAATTACCTTCATCACTCTCATCATCACCCCCTGCTTCCTCCTCTGAGCTCAGCTCAGGCACTGGCATTATTGCCAAATCATGGTTTAACAACCAAGGTAAAATTTCAAATGGAGCATTTGTATTAAAGGTATTAGAGACACCAGGATTCTTGATTCTTTTGTAAGCATCAGGGTCTTGCAATTTATGTGTGTCTCCAATTGTTGGTAAATCTTGTAATACACTATTGAATATGATCTGCAGGAATCTTGGGTACTGTAAAAATCTTTTCCTTTCTGGTTTCTTCAGATTCCCCACTAACCCCTCAAAAATCATCTTGGAAAAGTTAAAGGGCAGATCAAAGATTGTTCCAACTGTGGCATTTGCTAGATCATGACTCATCAGAGTCCATGATCCCTTCCTCGGAGCAAATCTATGAATAATATGATGAATAAGAAATCTGTATAGCATCGGAAACAGACCATTCTGAAACTGTACTTCATGGATGTTTCCTTGATACCCCATCGTTTCTTTAAAAATCTTCAGTAAGTGCTTTGTATTGAAGTTTATGTGATTGTGATCATCGTCATTCAGTCTCAAACACCTTCTGATCATCCTTTCTGTGATTTGAATCTCCTGTCTGGCCACGGTTGCTTCTATTCGTTTTCTATTCACATCTTCAACCAACTCTGCAGATCTCCAGAAATCCAAGGAGTGATTTCTGTAAATTATAGGGCTTTCAGTGAGTGCAAAGCTGATGTTTGACCGTGCCATCCATAATATCATTCGAGCCATCGGTTCATTCTCTGGTGTCACTTGTAGTAACGCGCACATATTGTTCTTCGGCTCAAAAACATACTTTGGCTCGTTGTCTACCATATCTGTTATGCATAAACAAACACATTCAAAGTGAAATTAGACATAAAGTTTAATACTTTAGACAATTTCAGTGTATAAAGAAAGAAGAAGATAGGGAGAAATCTTCAAGAACCTGTTCTTCGACAAATTTATAACCAATACACATAAACAGAGTGTCAGTACTCAAATACATAATTAAGTCACATTACAGTCTAATCGTGATCGGAAAACATATTATTAATGCTTACCGAGTCGGAATTAGAAAGCTGATAAAAATTAGGGTTTGGATTAATGTTGAATTCGATAAGTCGGTTATGTTTCTTAGTGAGTAGGAATTTGCAGTGGAAGGAGAGAGAGGGAAATAATGTTGAAAATTTTTCTTAAGTCCCTCTTTTATACCTTTTTTTTGAAAATGGGTTTTAAATGCTTTTTGTCCTCTTGTGCATTACTAGCTGTCAACCAGTAACATTATCCACTTGATACATTAAAAACATTTAATTTCATTTAAGTTTATTAGACCTTACTCGAAAGATTAATATGTCCAAAGTCTACTCGGTATATCTCCACTTACAAACCTTACTCTGTCAAACTTTGCTCGGAATACTTTTCAATTTGGAATATACAAAGTTTGCCCGAATATGTCCATTTACAAATCTTGCTCGATTAAGTAAATTAATTTAAAGTTAAGACATAATGAAGAAAGCTTACCCGAAATACTCGATTTCTTGAGAAATTAATCACAAGGCATATAATCAAATATAACCATCAAATAAACATTCTTACTAAGAATCAATTAAGATCCTCATAAAGATTTCTCAATTTCAAATTAAAACTTATCTAGCATGAACCCTAATAAGAATCATAATCAATTTTATCATACTAACTAACATATTCAATCAACGCATTCATTCAAGTATGAATCACTAAACAATTTTATCATACTAACTCACATATTCAATCGACGCATTCATTCAACTATGCTTGAACACATAGTGTGCTCAAGCACTCTTTCAGATGTAAAGTGTGCTCGGACAACAATCTTATGCAAAGTATACCTGAATAACCTTCATATAGTACAAAGTGTGCCCGGAAAGAAATTCTGACAGACAGTGTACTCGGAAAGTCAAGTTTTTGAAAATTACCAAGTATATTGAAGGAACACAAGTGTACCCGAAATATAAAGTGTGCTCGGAAAACAAAGTTTGCCTGAAAACACTTGTAATTTCAAAAAATCATAAACACACATATCACAGAGCATGCTCGGAATGAAATTAAACACATCAACATTTAAGTGTGCTATAGTCTAAAATTTCATAGAGTTCGCCCGAAAATCCTAAGTTAGCACTAAGCTTGTTAGGATAAACACATTCAATCATCAGGTATGCCCTTGCTCGAGGGAACTCAACATATCAAACCATACCCGAAAAATGACAAGCTTTTACAGTAACATCTAAGCGTGCCCGGAGAAGATTCACAAGCCTTTCCTAACAATATATTCACACAAAGCTTACTCGGTGTACTTACTTAAGTTCACAAAGTTTTCTTGGAAACACAATCAGCATATAACATGCATAGCTTACTCGAAACTAGCATATAACATGCATAGCTTGCTCGAAACAAGAATTTCTTGTTAAAAGACAGCTATAACAACACATAATCATCTCAAACAGTTTGTGCTCGAGAAGGTTATAAAGCATCAAACCTTACTCGAACTTACATATTCAACCTATTTTAGGCAAAATGCAACACTTTTTGACTTAAACCACTTGTCAAAGACATTTCTAAGTTATGTATTATTTCAGAACATAGTTTAAGAGCAAATGGTGCATTAGAGATCAAATTTCAGTTATAATTCATTTCAAAACAATATCTTTGATAAATTGAAAAGATCTCAGGAATGGGATCATATTGACTAAGTAGCTATCTCATTACATCACTCTCAGCATTATTATGACAACTTAGATAGGTTAACAGCAGGTATAAACTTAGCATGATTTTCATCTCTTTGGTGATATGATTAAGTTTCAATTTGAGCATAATGCAATAATGGTCAACACTGTGCTATGATGCCTCATATCTCTTCTCAAAGCTTATTTGGCTTTCCCCAGATCACCACAATTTGACTCCAACCTCCTGTATTTGGTCAAAAATAGGTTTGTATGACAGAACTTATTGTATTTTTTTATTTTTAGATTCAAACATATATAGAGGTTGAACGTTGGACTTACAGTTAGCAACATGCCTTTCATTCAAGATGAGACAGATTTTGCCAACATCTTTGTAGTTCTTGTTGTAACCCTCTTGTTTTATAAAATATTTAAAACACTTATCAACTTTTGGTTGATTTATTCATTCTTCCCCTTGTTTTTGATATTTTCTCAAATTTTCTTAAAGCATGTTCTTTGTCATATTTAAAGATGTTTCATTTTGGTTGACCAAATAACAACAGGCTCGTGTATGACTGGGTGATCACTTTTCTGCCATATCATTTGGAGAGATCTGTCTTGAGACATGCAAAACAACTATGCATCTCCACATAAAGATTAGCATATTCATTATGTTTATATCACCTTAGATTTTACATCATAATGGGTAAGCAACCATACATGTTAATGACCATACTAAGGTCTTTTTAGCCTATTAATTCCATATGATCAGCTAAGTAGTCAATGTACTATCATTTCCCACAAAAATACAGTTTAATATTCAATCACCCCAATATCTCTTCATTATCAGGTTAATGGCTATCCTATTTGACCAAAAATGGTCAACAGGACCAAACATACATGTGAGTATATGTCCTATCAAAGTCAGAGTTATTGACATAGTTTTAAGTGAAGGAAGAAGAAACAAGTCATAATTGCCCCAAATGCATTCAGTTTTCAGGTTAATGGCTATCCTTTGAATCTATAGAGATTTAAGGACCAAACATACACATGTATATGTCCTTCCAACTGGGCAAATGACATAATTTTCAGCAAAAACAACTACTTGAGACTTTTCTTTTATAATCCTTCTTTTAAGCTTCTTAAAAGCTTGAACTGAATAATCTTATCATATCTCAACACCATTAATCAACTTGCTCATGTTTTGACAAAAATATAGTATTTATGCAAAATTCATTATAAAATTCATTGAATCACTTAATTTTGACATAAAACACATTTTGACACAAACAGTTGCATCACACACTCAAATCTTAATCATTCTTAACATCATCAAGAAAAACAGACAGTACTAACATTCAATGTCTATCCTATCTTGACATCATCAGAAGATCAGATTAAGAACATATTCAAGTAACCATAAACATGTGATTACTCATGACATCATATAAGCATTCAATTTCACCTAAACAGATCAAACTACTTATCATAACATCAGATCAGTTAACATGATAGTCAAGAATTATCATCAATTTCAAACAAATTGCACAGATAGTTACTTAAGCACCTATCAGTTAACTTCAAGCTTGTGACATAATCAAAACATATTCAATCAACATTCAGTTGAAACATATTCAATATGTGTAATCTCTAATAAAATAATCAGTTATCACAGAGAGACACACATAGAAACAGTTAAGTCACGTAACATTTAACATACTCAGTAACATATTCAGCAACATATTCAGCAAGTGTAACCTCTTCTAAAATATTCAAGTAGCACATAGAGGTACCCAACCAAGCACACATCCTTAATCAGATTTCATCAGAGTTGATCATCCCCAGTGCTTTCAAAAGAAAGTTGAACCTGGTTCTATCAAGTGGTTTGGTGAATAAGTCAGCCAAATTATCACTTGTATCAACTCTTTACATTTCAATCAAACCTTTTTCACTGCAATCTCTGATGAAGTGATGTCTGATTTCAATGTGCTTAGTCTTAGAGTGTTGCACAGGGTTCTTAACAGTAAAATATGCAGCAGTCTTATCAATAACAATAGGGGTGTTGAGAAAATTCAAACCATAGTCCAGCATCTGATTTTGAATCCAGAGAACTTGTGCACGGCAGGCAGATGCAGCAACATATTCAGCTTCTGCAGTGGAGATTGATACTGTAGTCTGTTTCTTGCATTGCCATGACACTAGCCTTTCTCCCAAAAACTGGCATCCCCCTGATGTTGACTTTCTACTCATATTGCATCCATCATAATCACTGTCTGTATATGAAATCAAATCAAAGGATTGGTTCTTTGGATACCAAATCCCTAAGTCTGGTCTTCCCTTCAAGTATCTGAATATTCTTTTAACAGCATTCATGTGGGAGACTTTTGTATTTGACTGGAACCTAGCACACACACACACACAGCAAACATGATATCTGGTCTTGTTGTAGTCAGATACATCAGAGATCCAATCTTGGCTCTGTATTCATGCTCATCAACTGACTCCCCCTTTTCATCAGCATTCATTTTTTCTTTGGTGTCCATTGGAGTTGAAGCAGTCTTGTAATCATGACAGTTGAACTTATTCAAAATGTCTTGCACATACTTAGTTTGGTGAATGAAGATCCCTTCAGCCTTTTGTTGAACTTGCAGCCCCAAAAAGAAGTTCATTTCACCCATGGAACTCATGCTGTACTTGGACTTCATCACCTCTTCAAACTCCAAACACATATTTTCATTTGTAGATCCAAAGATGATATCATCAACATAGACTTGTAAAAGCAACAAATCTGACCCTTTTCTTCTGTAGAAGAGTGTCTTGTCAATGGCCCCCCTTGTGAAACCATTTTCAAGTAAATGAGTTGATAGCTCATCATACCATGCTCTAGGAGCCTGATGCAATCCATAAAGGGCTTTGTTTAACTTATACACCCTGTTTGGATACATGGGATCCTCAAAACCTTGTGGTTGAGCCACATACACTTCTTCATCAATCTTTCTATTTAGGAATGCAGATTTAACATCAAGCTGGAATACTCTTATGTTCTTTGAGGAAGCATATGCAAGGAAAATTCTTATGGCTTCCAGTCTTGCAACTGGTGCAAACACTTCCTCAAAGTCTATCCCTTCTTCTTGAAGACATCCCAGTGCTACAAGTCTTGCTTTGTTCTTAATCACCAAACCCCTTTCATCCCTTTTGTTTCTGAACACCCATTTGGTTCCAATTGCATATCTGTCATGTGGCTTGTCTACAATATCTCACACATGTAAATCTCTAAACTGGGCCAATTCCTCTTGCATAGCCTCTACCCAACTATTGTCTTTTAATGCTTGAGCAATATTCTTTGGTTCTAATTGGGATAGAAAGCAAGAGTACAGACAGATGTTTGCTATCACAGAATGACTCCTTGTTACTCTTTCATGCAAGTCACCAATGATATTTTCAGCAGGATGATTCTTTTCAACAGTAGGAGTTTGTATAATCATATTTGTAGACAAATTTGTGTCAAGATTTGATTCATTAAGTTCAGGTTCTTCAATGATCAAATCAGCTTCTGCATCATGAAACTCTGGTGCTTCATCATTGGTTTGTCCTGAAGTAGATGCACCATTGTTTCCTAGATTCAAGCTTTGAAACAAGTCTTGAAATATTGCTGTGGAAGCATTCTCATCTTCATTTGATTGGTTGCATGTGTCACTCCCATTCTGAACATGATCATTTTGTACATTTGGAATGTCCTGATTGTTTACTTCCTCATCTTGTTCAATGGCATTGCTTGAGGAGCTTTTCACAAAAGTATATTCCTTTTCTTTTCTTGCAACCTTTTTCCACAACTCTTCCAAGTCCAGTTCTTTCTTCTTATTCTCTTCATCATGTGTACTGGTCTTGTAGAATGAATCATCAAAAGTCTTTAGAATAAATCTTGAATGACTTTATTAACTTTTCATGATCAAACAGCCATGTTGCACCACTGACTGTGTTAAATTGATTTTCATTAAAAATGATGTCAGATGACTCTATCACACTCATGTGATCTTTCACATAAACTCTGTATGCCTTTGAGTGAGTAGAATATCCAACTAAGAAACAATCTAGTGACTCAGTTTGAAACTTGTTCAAATAATCTCTAGTGTTCAACAGAAAACATTTGCAACCAAAGGGCTTGAAAAACTTGATGTAAGGCTTTCTATTATTGAAAATTTCATATGGAGTCTTGTTATGCCTTTTGTTTACAAGAACCCTGTTCTGAACATAACATGCTGTATTGATTGCTTCAGCCCAAAAAGTGACAGGCAGATTTGCATCAGCCATCATGGTTCTGGCAGCTTCTATTAAAGTTCTGTTTCTTCTTTCTGCCACACCATTTTGTTCAGGAGTTCTAGGAGCTGAGAATTATTGAAATATTCCTTTCTTTATGCAGAATTCTTCCATAACTCCATTTTTGAACTCTGTACCATTGTCACTTCTCATCATTTTGACTTTCTTATTCAGCTTGTTCTCAATCATTGTAACACAACCCATAATCAACTCAGCAGACTCATCTTTGGTACTTAGGAAATAGACCCAAGTATATCTAGAATAGTCATCAATGATCACCAGACAGTATCTTTTCTTTCCAATACTTGGCACACTCACAGGACCAAAAAGATCCATGTGAAGTAACTCAAGTGGTTGATCAATTGAATTGATGAGCTTTGTCTTATGAGTAGACTTGTGTTGTTTTCCCTTTTGGCATGAATCACAGTGATCATCAAACTTAAATTCTCTTGTAGGTAAACCAATCACATGTTCACCCTTGACCAGTCTATTCATGTTTTTTAAGTTTACATGACATAATTTCCTATGCCACAATTTTTATTCATTTTCGGTGGCTTTGGAGACAAAACATGCACCACCTCTTGAAATGGCTTCTTTCATATTTAACTCATATAAGTTGCCATTTCTGGGTGCCATCATCATAATCATCTCAGGTGGAATTACAAACTCAGGTTTTAAGATGAAGCAATGAGAATCATCAAAACTAACTTTGTAACCTTTATCACACATCTGTGATATGCTCAGAAGATTGTATTGAAGTCCCTCAACATGAAACACATTATCAAATGACACCTTTCCATTTGTCAAGATTCCTTTTCCCACAATTTTTCCACTATTTTCATCACTCCCGAAAGCAACAGGACCTTCATATTTCTCTTCATAGTTCATAAGTGACCTCTTGTCACAAGTCATGTTCCTAGAACAACCACTATCCATATACCATATATCATTCAATGGAGTGGCCTGTTCTTGCACAAAGAGAAATTTGATTAGTTAAGTGATGAAGTGCAAGCTTCATCAACTTGCAACTCATCATTGTCATTTTCAGTGGTAGCTTGGGAAGTGAGTGTTGTAGGTTTAGGATCTGCATGAGTGATCTCCAGATTATCAGAATGATCAGTTTCATAGCCACATTATCTAGGTGTTTTGAAAAGTGAAACTGAACATTGAGGCTCAACTGAGTCAGTGACATTCTCTTTCAAGACATAGTCCTTTGTTTCTGATTAGTCTCTTATATCAGTCACAGCTTCAATTTCAGTTTCTGCTTTAGGTTTCCAAGTGAAACCTTCTGGTTCATATCCATGTTTCATCAAGAATTTTTCATCACCAGTCAGTTCATTTGGTTTTATTCTCAGATAAATTTCTTTCCTTCTTGTCTTCTCACTGTTTGATGATTCTTGAGACTCATCAGACTCAACTGATTGAATGTCTTGATTAATCTTCAATGACTGACTTTTCTTCTTTGTCACCTTCTTGTGCTTCTGTGGTGACTCACTTCTTCTTGCAGACTCAGTCATTTTTTTCTTTCCTTTGATTTCAGCATTCTTTTTGTTACTTGTCTCCTTTCCACACACATTTCCTTTTCCCAAATACATATCATACTTCTGTTTGTACAAAAAAAAGTCTTGACCATACTTTGTTCCATTTGGGACATGAAATGGTTTGAGGTTGAATTTTTCATTACATGAATCTGTGTGGTGACCATATTCATCACACTTTTTGCACCCAACCTTACCCTTGAAGGCTTCATGTTCTTTTGGTTTCTTGAATCTTTCACTTGGCTTAGGTGTATTGACTCCTAAAGTCTTCTGATTCTTTATACCATCAAAATCAATTGAAAAGGGAACAAATTCCTCATTCTTGATGTCTTGTCTTGCAACTTTGCTTTTGACAAAGACAACTTTCTTCATAATCATAGGTTCTTCATTACTGCTTTCTCTAACCCTTGAGTGTCTTTTCTTATATTCTTCCATAGTTTCCACTTCTCCAACATCCAACACCTCATGACTAGAAAAGATTGGATAAACTGGGATAAAATTTTTTGTTTCAACTTTTTCAGTCACCATTTTCCTTTTGTTGTTCTGCTTTATTCTAGCCAATACAGCTTTGCTTGGTGGTCTGACAACATTGTAGTTTATCTTCCTCCTTTCACATATATCAAAAGAAACATGTTCTCTTTTCATTTTATCATTTTGCTTCTTTAATCTTGGTGGGACTGGTGGATACTTTGGAAGTTTATCAACAGATTCAGGTTTCTTGTATTTTCTTCCTCTTTCAGCAGCTTTTATTTCCTTTTCAGTAATTTGATCACTCAAATCACTCAAATCATCTTGATCCAACTCATCTGAATCAAGGTCATCCTCAGAGACTTGAACTCCAATTGACTTTTTCTCTTTCACTTCTTTCTTAATCACAAACTCTCCATCTTCATTTACTTATACCTTTTTGTACAAATCAACAAATTCTTCCCTGTCTTGAAAGACATCTTTGAATTGTTATAAGTATGCATCTCTTTTCTCTTTGTCAACTTTAGGCATAAAGTTGTTGTCGAATGGAGGTGGAACTGTCTTGTATTTGTCCTGTTCTTTCACTTGATTCAGTATTCCACATATGTTGCCAGTTGAGACCAAATTCTTCAGGATTTCAGTTTCAACCTTTAGTCTTGTGTTTTGCACCTTTTCTTCAACCAACATCTTCTTTAAACCATCAATCTAAGTGATGTATCTGGTTTGAGTTCTGTAGATGATCATGCAATCATCTTCAAGGCTCTTAATCTTTTCATCACTAATCATTTCACTTGCCTCATACTCATTTATGATACTTTGCTTTCTAAAACACTCACCTTCCAGCTTGCCTACTTTTGTTTTTAGTTCACTGACAAGTTCATTTAAATCAACTGTAGGAGCAGAGTGTACCTGAGAAGATGATCCCTTTTCTTTCTCAATTATGGCCATGAATGCCACATTTGCTTTCCTGATATCATCTGCAATGTCCTCTTCATGACTGCTCCAATCAAAACTTCCTTCATGTTGTGTAGTCACTGCCACATTTCCTTGATTTCTGATCTGATTTTGATTTGCTGGAACAGTGTTGTTTGGAACATTTTGAACAGCTTGAAGGTTTTGATTGTTATTCATTTGAAAACCTTGATTCTGTTGCATACTTTGTTGTTGATTATTCATTTGAGACTGAAAGTTGTTGAAGTTTGGGTTGTAGTTGTTATTGTTGAAGTTGTTCATTTGATTGCTGTTGTTGTTGAATCTTGGCTGATTTTGTTGGTAATGCTGCTGACCTCTTGGTTGATTCTGTTGATATTGATGCTGACCTCCTAGTTGTTGATTCTGAAATTGATTTATCTGAAAATTTCTTGGTTGATTGCATTCTCTTGCAAAATGACCAGGTTGCTGACAGTTGTAGCATATTACTTTTGACTTGTCAAACCCAATCCTGTCATTAGAACCAGAGACCAGAGTTCTACCAGTTCTGTTATACAGCCTTCTACTTCTCAAACCCAACATGGCAGCTTGCCATTTCAAATCCATGTCTTCTAAGTCATCTGCATCAATTTGTTCTAAATCATCTTGAACCACACTTGTGTGAATCATGTTCTTTGCAACAAATGCATTATATGACTCAGTGAACATAGACAACAAAGCTTGTGTCTCATTGTTTTGAACATGTCCTGTTACAGGGTTTGTAACATTTCCACTAGACATAGAGGCAGTTTCAGAATCATCAATTAGTTGCACATTGAACCTCTGCTGATTTCCTTGAGTACTTGTGCTACCCCCAATGAAAGATTTTGGAGTCACAACATTATGTTCAGCTGGTTCTTCTATGATGGGAATTTGTTGTTGGTTCTTTGTTGACAGGTTTCCCATAGGGGCAATCAATACATTTGAAACATTGAAGCTTGGTCTATCTTCCTTAATCATTTCATTCTCAATCATTTCAAGTTCAGCAGCTTGAAGAAAACATACCATATCATCAAATTTCAATTCATTGAAATTCTGCTTTTGAAGGATGAATTTGCAAGTAGTATACCATTCTTTTGGCATTGAGTTGAGTAACTCTGTATTCAAGTCAAAATCAATCATTACATAATCAGTTGTTCTCAACTCATTCACAATACTCAGAAAACGTTCTAGTATTGATTTCAACCTTTCTCCATCCCTATATTTGAATCTTTCCAACTGTTGCTTCAATCTTTGCTTCTTTATGTTTTTCAGTTCAGAGGTCCCTTCATACATCTCAAGGATGGCATCATACATTTGTTTGGCAGTTGTGTGATGAGCCACCTTGGTCAGTATCTCCCAAGACAAACCTAGCTTAATCATAGCCAAGGCTTTGTCATCCACCTTTCTCATCTTTTCTCTTACAGCAACAGTTGTAGTAGCATTTGCACCTTCTTCTACAGTAGTTTGCGGACCATTCTTGATGGAGTTCCACATGTCAATGTCATTGTAGCATACGGCTGCTTCAAAGAGTACCTTCCATTTGATAAAGTTTTCCTGTCCATACAACCTTGGTATCTTGTTAGTAGACACCTCTTGTTCCTCATATCCAGACATTTTGAGAAATCAAAAATCAGTTTCTTTGATAAAAAGTTTTTCAAAAATAATCAGATTTGAAACCGAATGCTCAGATCTGATGTGTCTGATGTGATTAGAACAAGATTTAGATATAAAGATTAAAACTTTAATTTAAACAAGGAAAAGAAAACACCGAAAATTGTAGATCTGGAAGAAAAATGAAGAACAGGGCTGCTGACTTCACAAATCAATCGAACAGTGCCTGCTTACGTCATTCTTCTTCAAATCTTCAATCAGCAACACTCTTTCTAAAAATAGCAGTATTCAGCTCTGATACCACTTGTCAGGTCCCTTGATATGGTCGATTCGGCTCGGATATTAATCAATCATGTCATAACTCACACAAAATTAATCGTGTTGACAAGAGAGTTAATGACGGGTTACTATATTTAGAAAGATGACCGTTTGTTAAAGGACGAATCAATAACAAACATACGGTTGCAATGAATATTCAAAGATAGATGGCACACACAGGATTCACTCAAATGATTTCCATTTATATAATGTTAATCATACAAACGGGGTAATCGATTGAGGGTTTTATAAGGAATCCTAGGACAGCCGGCACACACAAAATATTCTCAATTAATGTGTCGGTCTTATCCGTATCATGTGTCCATCTGCCTCTCCTTGGCGGCGTGCCCTAAATATTCTATTTATAGGCCTGCCAACCTAGGACAGCTGTCATTCCTTCTAGAAACCCTAAATACAATCATACGTATTCAAATTACATATTCAAAATAAGCTAAGTGTAAAACAATTCTTCCGGGTAGGCTTTTCATTAATCTTTAGTCTCCGAGTACGTAGTGTACTCGGCCTTCCTTCAGACTTGGTAAACATAGAAGTGTACTCGGGATCAGTTTCCGGGTAGACTTTACTTAAAGAATATTTTACCAAGTAAAATATTCACCGAGTATACTTCAATCTTCTTGAACTTATCAAACTTTGCCCGACAAATCCTTACGAGCAACCTTGTTCTTCTATGGTCCTGTTTGGCTCATTGTCATTGACTAACTTGTTAATAAGGCGTACTCGGGAGTACATACCTTACTTGAGCAGAACCTTACTCGATATAACTTAGAGATATTCCATTAACTCATCAAGTATACTCGGACCATAATTATTAAAGAATACCTTGCCCGGTCTTCCAATCACTTGGCTTCATGGACTTGGTTAACCAACCCTTACTCGGATGAGTAAAATACTTGGTCTTGAAGAACAACCCTGCTTGACAAAGTGAACCTTGCTCGGAGATGCTAAATCAGTGATCCTTACTCGGGAAATCACTAAAAAGCATACCTTGCTCGGATATCCACTTAAGAAGACTATTTGAAGTAAACCTTGCCCGGAAGGCAAAATCTCGTACTCGGCTAAGTAAAAGCTTGCTCGGAGTTCCAAGGTGTGCTCGGATTCAATACTTAGCAGTTTCTGAGGAGGTTGAGAAGATTCCAATCTTCCATATTCTTCGTTTAAGTCAAATCTCCTCATTTGGGTCAAACTCTTGATCCAACAGATCTTGGACATTGATGAATCAGAGTTAAAAGCTAAGAAGGTCTATGAGCAGAGAATGACAGAAGTTCAAGACATAGAGCTTCTAATCAAATGCTGACAGACAAGGAATTTAATGAACAAAGAGAAATGTTGAAACAGTTTGAAGATGAGAAGAAATCAAGGGATGATTCGGACAATGAAAATCAGAAGTATGTCCCACAAGCTGTAATTGAAAAATGTTTAAATGATGAAGAAATACCAAATGGAGTGCTAGTATCTTTACTCAAGCTTATTAAAAAGGAAGAACCAGAAATTGAGGTGAAAAAAAAATAGACACTGTAATTGACAAGATTTCACAAGTCTTAAATGATTAAAAGACACTCAAAAACAATGAGCCAGTAAATGAAGACTTGAGAAGTAAAGAGGAAGTGAAAGAAGAAATGGAAATTCAGACATTTCTGTGCAAGTATGGTGGTAAACCAAAATTTCTTGTGAAAAATGGGATTCCTTTTGACCCAGTCAAAGTCATGACAAAGAAAGAGATAATGAGCAGTTTTAAATGAATAAAAAGGAAAATTAACATGTCAAGCAAAGGGCAATGCTCAATTTGTAGGTGATAAGAACAAGGGAATATCCAAGAAGATGATTAATCTATTAAAAACTGGAAAAGCCAAAGTAAAGGTATTCTGTGAGAAGTCAAAGTCAACAGTCTCCAATGTGAACACTACAAAGAAGAGAAAAAAGACAATGACTACTCAGATGAAATCGAAACAGATACTCTTGAAGATGGATGAACCTTTTGTTAAAGCTGAAGCAAAAGCCAAAAGTTCTCCAGTCAACTGCAACATTATGCCAGACGGAATATTTTATGATTCTAGGACAGTACATCTGAATGTTCTGATGGAAAATGGAAAATTGGAGAAAATCTACTCCAAATTAGACTTCAGAAAGTTCAACCTAGAACAGTTGACTGTGATTGTTGCACTGCACATACCTGATTATCATGTAAGACATAGGTCTACCAGTGTGCAACAACTTGAACTATTGAAATATTTAAGGGAACAAGCAAAATTGGGTTTTCACTATCTGAACTGGTTATAAAGGTCAAATGGAAAAGAATCAGTGACTAAGAACCTAAGTTTTGCAAGTTCAACAAGCCAACCACTTTTTGTCATCAAAGACTGCAACAAAATGGAAAATATACTTCATGGAAGGTTTCTGATGAGAAATACAAATGACTCTATGAGCCACTTTATCTCAAATGAGTATGATTTGGAACTCCTTTGTGTTGAGGATCTTGAGGAAATCATTAAATGGAATTTGTCAGCTCAAGATCCACACCACAGGGAAATTGCTCTATTCCAACAAAAGGCTGCTGAAATCATGAGCGCAAGAAGAGAAATACAACTTAGAATAGGATGAATTTGAAATGTCCTGGTGACAAATTATAAATTGTAATCTTCTTATGATTATGTAATTTGATTTTCATTTGATTTGTATTTTGACTAAGTGTATGTAACATTAGAAGTATTTTGGGACAGCTGAGGTGTTCCAATCTAGGAGGAGATTGTTGAGTCAACTAATTGACTTGAAATGACTTAAGGATGATTAAGGAAGATTGGAATCTTCTCAACCTCCCCAGAAACGGCTAAGTATGGAATCCGAGCACACTTGGACTCACGGGCAAGGTTTACTTGGTCTAGCAAGGTATTTTGTCCTTCGGGAAAAATTATCTTCAAGAAGTCTTCTTTAGTGTCAATCCGAGCAGGGTTCACTATGTATAGCAAGTTTTTTCTTCATACCCAAGCAAGGTTTACTTCCGAGTAGGCTCTTGGTTCACCAAGCTTTTGAAGCCAAGTATTTGGAAGATCTAGCAAGGTATTCATTGATAAAACAGTGGTCCGAGCATGCTTGATGGAAGTTGATAAAGAATTATCCTAAGGACTTAATCGGGCAAGGTTCAACTCCGAGCAAGCAACAGTGTTACCAGCAAACTTTGCTTTGCTAATAAGTTATTCACTAGCAAGGAGTTGAATGGATCTCTGAAGAACAAGGTTGCTCGTTAGATCATGTCGGGCAAAGTTTGATATGATCAAGAGGATTGAAGTCTGCTAGGTGAGTATTTTCTTAGGAAAATACTCTAAGTAAAGTCTACCCGGAGAACTGTTCTCCAGCACACTTCAATCTTACCAGGTCTACTCGTAAAAGGCAAGGCACAAGCCTACTCGGTGAAGACAAGTAATACAAAGTCTACCCCGAAGACCTGTTTTTACACTTAGTATAAGTCTGAATATGTAATTTGAATATGTATCAAATCATTAGGGTTTCTAGAAGATGGGACAGCTGTCAGGTGGTAGCAGGCCTATAAATAGAATATTTTAGGGCACACCTACCACGGATAAGACGGACGAATTTTAGCCTTTACTCTTTTTAGACCTAAAAGAATATTCTCTGATATTGAGTGTGACGGCTGTCCTAGGATTGTAAGGATAAAACATTCCAAACAAGAAACCCTAATTAGTTATCATTTGTATGAATCTTTTATATAAAAGGAAATCTTTTGAGCGATTGTTTGTGTTTGCTAAATTTTATTAATCGTCAAGCAACAACTCTGTTTGTTTCTGATTCCGCCGTTAACAAACAGTTTTCTTACACAAAATAGCAACTGTCGTTAACTCTCTTGTCGACACATTTATTGTTTGAGTTATGACTTAATTATTGAGTGTGAGTGATTATATGGGACCGACAACTCGAGTGAAGTTCGATCTGTGAAAGTTGATGACAGAAGGTGAGGCCAAGGCGTGTGTAACTACAAGTCATTTAAAGGTTGTAAGCTGCCGAAGCTAACTGGTTTGGGGGATGCAATCGCTACTCTTAAATGGATAACCACCATGGAAAAGGTTATCCGAATTAGCAAGTGTCGTCCGGATCAAGTAGTGGGTTATGCCGCCCAATCGTTCAGAGATGAAGCTATGTATTGGTAGGAGTCGATGGAGCAAAGGAAGACTCGAGAAGAAGTTAAGGCGATGAGATGGAATGACCTAAAGGATTTAGTGATGAGAAGGTTCTGTGCTGATGCTGAGGTTGAAAAGGCCGAAATGAAATTTCTAAACTTGAAGGCGGGAAAGATGACACCCCGCGAGTATACTACTTAATTCAGCCACTTGTCGAGGTTGGTGCCTGACATGGTGAACACCGAAGCCAAAAGGATCAAGTGTTATGTAAGAGGACTACCACAGATTGTCCGTAATTTGGTTAAGAGAAGTAAACCTGCTACTTTCGACTCTACTGTTGAAATCGCAGAGATGGTTTATGAGGATCTGACTGTGGATGAGGTGGAAGAGAAGAAAGAGAAGAAATGGATTGTTCCTACTAAGCGACCCGGTACCCAATCATGGAACCCCAAAGATAAGAGACAGAAAGTGTGGGAGAAGAGGTCGTGCAAGACTTCTGGTATGCACGCTGGTGAGTGCAAGTGGGGTACTGGTTCTGACGTTTGTCACAAGTGTGAAAAGTCCCATGGTGGGGAATGCAAGTTAGGGTCAATCACCAGTAACAAATGTTGAGATATGGGGCATTTTCTCAGGATTGCCATGCAAAGCCCGCATGTTATAGGTGCGGTCAGACCGGTCATCTAGCAAGGGCTTGCACTGGTAGTGAAGCTATAGGAAGTGAGAAGAAAGATGCTGATCAAGCAAGGCCAAGGACTAGAGCCTACATGTTGACTCGGGAATAAGCTAAGCAGATCCCTGATGTTGTGACTGGTACGTTTCTAGGAAATGGTATTTTTGCTTCCGTATTGTTTGATTCAGGTGCGAATAGAAGTTTTTTAACTACGACGTTTAGTAAGTTAGCAAAAATGAAATGTTGTCATGTGCCTGAAACTTTTAAAGTAGAAACCGTGAGTGAGACCTCGGTTAGAATATTGAGAATGGTTAAGGATTGTAAAATAGAATTACAGGGACATGAGTTCCCTGTTACTTTGTATGTTATGACCTTAGGAGGGTTTGATGTGGTTTTGGGAATCGATTGGCTATCTGAGTTTGAGGCCCAGATAGTGTGTAAGAGTATATTGATAAGGTTAAGATCCTTGGATGATGGTACGGTGACGGTTTATGGTAATAAAGAAAGTTCCGGGCCTGATGTCATTTCAATGATAAAACCGAAAGATTGTTAAGGCGAGGATGTGGTGCCTACCTGGCAGCATATGTTGTCGAAGCTACGACCGAGAAGAAAGAAATGAAAGATGTTCCTATTGTGTGCGACTATCCAGAAGTGTTCTCTGAGGACCTTCCGGGGTTGCCACTAGAGTGTGAGATAGAATTCCAGATAGACTTAATACCAGGAGCACAACCTGTCATGAAAGAACCATACCGATTGGCGCCGTCCGAGGTGAAAGAATTCATGTCCCAACTACAAGAACTCCTCGATAAATGTTTCATAAGACCGAGTGTTTTCCCGTGGGGTGCGTCGGTGTTGTTTGTTAAGAAGAAGGATGGAAATATGAGAATGTGCATAGACTATCATGAGTTGAACAAGCTTACGGTGAAGAAAAGATATCCGTTGCCACAAATTGATGATTTGTTTGATCAACTACAAGGTTTGAGTTGGTTCTCACGAGTAGACCTTAGATCAGGCTATCATCAGCTGAAGGTGAAGGAGGCAAACATCTCTAAAACAGCGTTTCGAACGCGGTATGGACACTACGAGTGCCTCGTGATGTCATTCGGTCTAACGAATGCTCCCGCAACATTTATGGACATGATGAATAGGGTGTGTCGGCCAATGTTAGATAAGTCAGTTATCGTTATCATTGATGACATATGATTTATTCCAAGAGCGAATCTGAAGTTCAAGATTTTGGAAGAAGTCAGTTATCGTTTTCAATCACTTCAAGATTTTGGAAGAAGTTCCATGAAGCTATGGGAAAAAGATTGAACATCAGTACGGCATACCATCTTCAAACAGATGGGCAGTCTGAAAGGACTATCCAAACCCTTGAGGATATGCTACGTGCTTATTTTTTAGATCTAGGAGGAAGTTAGGATGATCATCTACATCTTGTTAAATTCTCTTACAACAACAGCTATTATTCAAGTATTGGTATGCCACCGTTTGAGATGCTATACGGTAGACATTGTAGAACTCTTGTATGTTGGGGAGAGATTGGTCAGAAGGAGATTGGAAGCTTGGAATTTGTGTAGGAAACCTCGTCAAAGTTCGATCAAATCAAGGCAAGGATGAAAGCTGCTCAAGATCGTCAGAATTCGTATGCTGACAAGCGGCGATGACTAATCGAGTTTAACGTTGGTGAGAAACTGATTCTAAAGGTCTCACCTTGGAAGGGAATTATTCGTTTCAGGAAAGTGGAAATTTGAGTCCAATGTACATTGGACCTTTTAAGATTTTTTAGCGTGTGGGTGAAGTAGCTTACAAGTTAGAATTACCCGAAGATCTAGAAGGAATTCATTCTACCTTTCATGTTTCTCATTTGAGAAAATTTCTAGCTGATGACACGTCACATGTGCCATTGGTAGACAATGAAGTTGATGTACAATTAAACTATGTCAAGCAGCCTGTGGAGATCGTTGACAGCAAGGAAAATCAACTTCGTCATAAAATTATTCGTTTGGTGAAAGTGATATGGAAGCATCGTAAGGGGTCATATGCCACTTGGGAAGTAGAAGAAGAGATGCACAAGTTTTATCCTGATTTGTTTCAATAATAGTTAGGTTTCGAGGACGAAACCTCTTTAAGGAGGGAAGACTTGTAACATCCTGTTTTCTCGTTTCGGTTAATAAAATAAAATATGAGTTATTATGAATCGGGCTTGCGTTGGGTTAAGTAATATGGGTAATGGACTTGGGTTAATAAGGAAGGGAGAAAGACCATGGGCTTAAGCCCATGACCCATAATATATAAACCATTTCCTTTCCTTAATTCATTCATTCACCCATTCCATACACCACCCAAAACACACACTTAAGCTCTCTCTCTTATTCTCTCTTTCTCAAGCTGAAACCAAGGATAAGAACCGATCCTGACCCGAGGTAATGATGTTATAACCTTAAAAGGATCCAAACCTGCTATATCTTGTCGCGAAACGACGAACCGACACCCTAAGCCGTTAAAGTTACGAGGTGTGGATGGAATCGGGTATAAACCGATCAAAATATGAGCTTAGGGGTCACCCTAACTCAGATCTAAATCTAATGGGAAGAAAAACGAGAGAAAACGAATGTGATCACGTTTTTCCTGCGAGATCCCGGTTTTTCCGACGATGACGGCGCCGGAAAGGCGACGTACGAGGAAGGAATGTCAGAGAATGTTTCTGACATTCTCTAACCTAACCCTAATTCGTTAACGGAAGAATGAAGAATTAAGAAGCAATTCGTTATGCTCATTCGTTAAGAAGAAATAACGAATTAGCAACAGTTCGTTAACCAATTCGCTATGTAATTCGTTACGGGGAAACGACGAATGAACCCTCAATTCATTTTAAGGGTCAAATCGTTATAAAAGAAAAGTATGTTATAAAGGCCAGTTCGTTATAAAGGACAGTTCGTTATAAAGACCATTTCGTTATAAAGACTGATTCGTTATGAAGGTCAATTCGTTATTAAGTTAAGAAGTAACGAATGAGTCAGTTCGTCAATGAACTGGATAACGAATTAGACTTTCAAAGAATGACAGAAAGGTCCCTGGACTTAGAAAAGAATGGATTAGTTACAAAGAAGCCCTCAAACTTTATGAGTTAGCAAATAAAAAAATAATTTAGAATTCTAATGAAAAATGTGTTAAAACAGCTCGACCCCAGCCAGGGGGCTCTGCCCCTTGGACCCTGCTAGGGGTTGCCGCCCCTAAAACCCCGCTTCAAGGGGCGCTGCCCCCGGAGTGGGCGGACCCCCGTTCGTTAAGGTTTATAATTAAACTAGAAACACGAAATGGGTAGTGATAGTTAATTGATACGTGTAATTGTTATACAGTTTGTTGTGCCCAAATAAAGAAGGGGATAACCATTAACGGTGAATGTAACAGGACTCGGATGATTTGTAGCCCCACTTCCTTGTTATGTTTTCGGGGCTGTGTGCATACTCAATGTGAATGTTAGTACACCTACTTAAATGGTAAGTATATGCTATTATGATCTATGTGATAGTATGTATGAATGTATGAATGAAAGCTCGTTGGTGCGTGAAAGATTTTCGGATATTGTACGTATCGACGGGGAAAGTAATATTAGTATGCTTGGTGTAAAATATGTATGTATGAAAGTACATAATGAAATGAGTATGTATGGTTATAGCACGAATGAAAGGTTTGGTTTAAGTAGGGAATAGACACTAACAATATCTGCGAATGTAGGGAACATACCCTACTAATATCTGCAAATGCAGGGAACAAATCCTAATAATATATGCGAATATAGGGAACAGACACTAATAATATCCGCAAATGTAGGGAACAGACCCTAATAATATCTATGAAGGTTATAGGGCAGAATGCTCTTTAAAACATATATGTATGAATGAAAGTATGTATGTATGTATGTATGTATGTATGTATGGAAGTTAGAATGAATGTATGAATGTATGTAAATATGTAAGGAAAGATGAAGATATGTATCTTCGGATACGTCAATACGTAAGTATGTGAAAGTAATGTGTTTATGTGTAAATCCAACGCTAACGTAGGGCACCGGGACCGGGGCCTTACAGCATATCGAAATTCGATCATTTTATACGTGATTACTTTGAAAAGAAATTGATTGATATTGAGAATGTAACATTCGTCAATTTTTGAACACGATATTCGACCCGTTTTGAAATTTTGGTGTAATCCGGATTATCATTTACCATTTAAAGTAGTATAAGGTATTACGCTTTGTTTAACATTTAAGGTTCTTATGGTTACATGTATCTAACTTATTAAAGTTTATATATTTTCTTCCTCTCTTCTTAAATGAAACTTTTATTTTATTATTTTTTGTAAAATTATAGTCATGTACTAACGACATACATACATACATATATATATATATATAATGTTTAACTGTTACTAACAACTAATTGAACCATTCGCTTAAAAGATGGGTTTAATATTAATGTTATGCTACTTTTGATATTTATTTTAAAGTTAAGAATAGTAATAAAAGAAAATTTAAAACTAATGGTTCAAGGGTTGATATGTGTATAGTAATTATGATGAGGGGCTAGAGCGCAAGATTATTAAAACCCATTACTCATTCACTGTTTCCATTTTTCCCCGGCTAAATTCCATGTTTTCCGACGATGCCATTATGAACGTAATTAATGACCATATTGACCAAATGATTGATACCATTTGTCTCGTAATCTTTGGCTGAACATTTTAGTATTAAACACCATTTAAGTCTGAGCAAAAATAACGTGTTTGCCAATAATAAGAGATGCGGTTGTAGTGCCATATATTAAGTCTACTCTCGTTTTCAAAAGCATGCCACACACTCCCTGTTCCACCCCCTCACTCTAAATCACCCTTTGTATTATCAGTTCGGTCCGCCTCCGTCGTAATAACTCGGACGAGCCCTGCCGGTTATCGATTCGGGCATACTTCAAGGTAAGTCTAATTCTAAACGAATCTATTCTATATCCGATCCAGCCCTAACGTCTCGAACGCTATTTATTATTATTAAGTTCGAATTTTGAATGCTATATTGAGGGTTTCGGCATCGAAGAATTTACTTTTTATGTTCTCATATGAATGTCAAGTTTGGTGATCATTGTACATCTTAATTTTATATAAATAAAATAGTTCATAATCTTAATATATAATATTTAATGTTTTACGGTGTAAAATAAAAAAAATCACTTTGGTAACTAAACTCAATATAGAGCCGCGTATTTTGATCTATAATATATGTATGAAATATTCTGTTTATGGACTTAATTATAATATTTCTTATCAAAATGATTATTTATTACCTATGTATAATATATAACAGAAAATCTGATTAACGTAAATAAATTGAAAATTGTTACATTTCCTATCGACAAATACACTATTAAGATTTTCATATACTTTATTATTTCCGTAACATATCCTTTTTCTTAAACTTTCCAAATGAACGAAAAGAATATTTAACTGAAACAAGTTGATATTTATAGGTTCCTCACCGTTTATTCTTGCGCAAGGATTTTATTTCAGTTGTTGTTTCTCAAAAAATTAAGGATAATACCCGGTGACTCTTCGCCTCATTATCCAACACGTTTAAACTAATATTCTATACGTCCAATTATCCATGTGAGTTTACATATCCCACTTTTTCATATTTTATATTTTTGGGGGTAGCATGTATATGTTATTCACTTTTAGTCATATTTTATTACCACATCTATTCAAGACGCGTCCCCGCCGTGTAGCTCAGTTGGTTAAGGGGGCGGTTAAGGGGGCGTAAGACTTGGAACAATCTATTCAAGACGCAATTCAATATATGTTTATGTGTGATTATTGCATGCTCTATGATTATGCTCTATGTGCTTAAATGATTATTTTATGTTTGGTGGTTGGTATGTCATCCTCATCTATTCTCATCTAGTATGATCATACATTACCCAAGTACATTGATTTTGTATCAATAGGAACGGGTCTACGTCTATTTTGCTATTTACATTTTCATAGGAATTGTAATGCTCAATATTAACATATGAATTGTGGTTTTTATCTATATTTTTATATATCTCAACTAAAACTTATGTATTCTCACAAACATTCGTGTTGAGAAACACTATTTTTATACATGCTACCTGTACAAGTAATTGATATTGTTCAAGATCGAAAAAATTAATTTTACCTTAGGATTTCTTTCAAAAAAACAGAAACATGATGTATTTGCTTCTTATTATTGAATTTGTGTACTTGTTTAATATTAATGAAATTAAATAATTATTGTCGCTTTAATTAGTGTCTTTTGAGCTACTGTCCAATCAATACGTTACGCCCTGGCATGTTCCGCCTTTGGTCGGGGTGTGACAGATTGGTTTCAGAGCTGAAGGCTATTAGATAGGTGGTTAGATTTAACGACATAATAGCATGCTTAGGGTCCTTATACGTGATTTGCCTTCACAAGTTTGTACCCTGAATTATCTTATTGATTACGGTAGCTTAAATACTATTTAATGATTTAATATTATTCTTGTACACAAAAGCCCACACTTATTCCAAGGCTATGCCTCACTATGAAAGTTTTTTTTTTTTAAATTCTAGGACGATTTTTAATTAGGAAATTTCTTAAGAAATTCCACATTTTTACTCCCCTCTCCTTGAGGATGATTCGGGTGACGGATATATAGTAAACCGTAAGAGGGACACACTTGTTCACCGAACTCTTGACACCAAGGCTTGCGAGCCTAAGGAATTGCAATGCGCATAAACCTCAAACAACTGCG
This sequence comes from Bidens hawaiensis, assembly GCF_021521415.1. Taxonomy (NCBI): domain Eukaryota; kingdom Viridiplantae; phylum Streptophyta; class Magnoliopsida; order Asterales; family Asteraceae; genus Bidens; species Bidens hawaiensis. The sequence continues at coordinate 27,753 of NW_027494836.1, forward strand.
AGACCCGGTAGCCTTCCTAGAATGTTCGGTGAGGGTGTGGAACTTATTAAGCCAAAGCATATCACACCAAACGTACCCGGATCTACTACCCTCATTGTATCAAACATGGTCATGTGACGATCACACCCTTAAATCATAACCGAATTCACGGTGATATATGGACTTTTCAACGTTGAGATTTTTTTTGTTTAATTTTTTTATTTTTTTATGAATGATTATTTTCTCAAATTATCAATACACTGAGTTAAGGTTAATAAAATTTTATTTTGTATCCTCATAAATTTTCACGAAACTCGAAATTTCACATAGTCATACAATTGTTTTTCCAAAACATAAGAAATTTTCACGTGTCGCATTGTAGCATGTCTTCTTCTCGCCTCATCAACCGTAACCGTCGCACCGGTAACTCGGGGCCGTAGCATGTCATCCCGCAACGCTAAGGGAATCGTGGAAGCCCTCCCAACAATCATCTCTCAGCTCCAAACTGTGAATGCCGCTGCTAACCCTGTGAATCAGAACCCAACTACTTGCTCCTTCAAACAATTCACAAGTACAAACCCAACCGATTACGTTGGAGCCGAGGGTGCTACCACCCTCATCCAATGGTTCAAACATATGGAAAGTGTGTTCCTCCATTATGCTTGTCGAAGACAAGAAAACGACCTACGCTTCAAGCGCGGTCAAATCGAATGCCCTCACTTGGTGGAATGGTAAACAGTACGCTCTTGGGGCTGAGGCTAACATGGCCTTGCCGTGGGACAATCTCAAGAAACTCATGCTCGAAAGGTTCTGCCCAAAATATGAACTCCGGAAGTTGGAAGAGGAGTTTTGGAACTTGAAGCAAGAAGGCGGTGATAATACCGCTTACAATAATTGATTCCACGAATTGAGCCTTCTCATCCCGCATATGGTCCTATGGAGCGGGCTATTGATAAATACATCTCGGGTTTGCCTATGCAAATCCAAGTTTCCGCCCTGAGCCGTGGCCCAAAAACCCTTCATGATGTCATCACTCTAGCCGGTACCCTCACTGAAAACCACGTTAAGGATGGGACCTTGACGCGGAATAATTCCAATAAGCTTAATGATAAACCTGCACCCGAACACACGAAAGAATCCAAGACCGAATCCTCTAAGCAAGAGTCCTTCAAGCACAACGACAACAACTCTCCCCACTACCACAACAATAAAAGAAAGTCCAATTCCCAAATCTATGTCTTGGCCCAATCGAAAGCCCAACCCACCAAGAAGCCCTAAACATGACCCACCCATTATGTGATACGTGTAAATTTCACCATTCGCCTAACCTCAAGTGTCATCAATGCACCCATTGCGATCGATTTGGTCACCTCTTTTCCACATGCCGTGAACGCAACCAACTCATGATTCAACCTTTTATCTCATATCTTACCCAACCCTAGACTTTACCTTATTCTCAACCATTTACTCAAGCACGCTCAACCATTAGAGCTTGTTACAATTGTGGAGATCCTAGCCATTTTCTCAATGCATGCCCAAAACTCGCACACAAGAATCAAATTCAATCCTACCCAAACCAAGCCACTCAACATCAAGCTTACCAAGCCCGTGTCTATCCAACCCAAGTCACCCAAGCCGAATTCAACCAAGCCCAAGTAAATCAACTTCATCCAATTCAAGCCCAACCAATTCAAGCCAACCAAATCCCAATCAACCAAACAACCTCAAGTAACCAACCTACTCAAGGTACTCAAGGACATTCTTGCTACATCAAAGAATCCCTAGTCTAAGCCTCCGCTTTCGTGAAGACATGCTACGCAAGTGACATTTATTTTTATTTTTCTAGTTCCTTTAATTTAAATATATTGTACTGACATTCACTAAATTTCAAATTTGTTACGAATAAAAATCATGGTTATTTAGGTTTAATTCAATTCCTCTAATATTTCTACTATGTCGTTTGCACTATTTATTATTACATAATTTATTATCACAATTCAATTGGTCTATGACCGGTTATTTATCGGGACTATGTGCATGGTGATGTGCATAGTTATCTAATAGTATCGTATTTATAGCATAAACTACATATTCTCGAATATCTACAAACATTTTGTTTTGAAAATTTGGTCTATGAACATGTGTTGTACCTAGTTATCTAATAGGAGTCACATGTACAAATTTTATTTTGATATATTAATAAATGACTACCTAAATTCCACAAGACTCAGCTCATTCTCATGGTACTCTTTTCTCATCTGATTTTATAATCTTGATTTTGAGCCTCATCTATTATTATATTTCTGTATTCATGTGATTCGTTTGTTATGTGAACCTATCTATGTGAATACTTACTCGTGAATTTTTGCTGCCATCCTAAGTATTTCTACTTATTTAATTTCAAAATTCCCTCAATCTGATTATTTAATTTAGTTGTTAATCACTTTCGATGATTAACTTAGCAATTTCGTTATATTTTGCAAGTGTTACTATTTATCTATGCTCATCAAATTTCACTCATTTATTTTTATTACTCTTGCTTAGTTAGTTTCATTTTTTTTACTTAAAAAGTTCTTCATTTTACGTTGTTTTTTTTCCAAACCCGCACAACGGGACGAACTATGTGCATCATGCGACGACCTAAATAATTATGAGTGCATGCATATTTATCAAAGTCCTCGTATGGAACTCATAGTGAATACAGTTGTGTGTTATAACTCAGCACCTAGAGTGATTTTAGGTAACAATACAAATATCGATGTGATATGGGCATTGTGGATACGCCACCGGTACATCCTCTATGTAATTGTCTTTATCATATTTTCCATTTGTACCGTTATTCGAGTCACTCGAAAGTCTGTGTTATTTTTTTATATAAGAATAAGGGTTTTCTCTTGACATTTAGTTTCTTTCTTTATGTTATAGTTTTCTTTAATTTCGGGACGAATAAGGGTTTTCACTTGAAATTTCTAAAAAGGGTTTTCTCTTGAAATTTCCGTTTGACCTGGAATATTTTCCATTTGACCCTTATTTTTGTATACAAGAATAAGGGTTTTCTCTTTAAATTTCTAAAAAGTTGTAAATACTATAACATTAGACAACTTTTGAACACGATGTCCGGCCCGTTTTAAACTTTTGGTGTAATCCGGATTGTCATTTATCATTTATGGTAGCATAAGGTATTACGCTTTTTTAACATTCCAGGTTCTTATGGTTACATGTATCTAACATATTAAAGTTTATATATTTTATTCCTTTCTTCTTATTGAAACTTTTAATTTATTAGTTTTTTTAAAATTATAGTCATGTAATATATATATATATATATATATAAAATGTTTAACTCTTACCAAAAACTAATTGAACCATTCGTTTAAAAGATGGGTTTAATATTAATGTAACGCTAGTTTGATTTTTATTTTAAATTTAAGAATAACAATAAAAGAAAATTTAAAACTAAAGGTTCAAGGGTTAATATGTGTATAGTAATTATGATGAGGGGCAAGAGCGCAAGATTATTAAAACCCATTACTCATACACAGTTTCCATTTTTTTCTGGCAAAATTCTGTGTTTTCCGGCGATGCCATTAAGCACGTAATTAATGACCAAATGATTATACCATTTGTCTTGCAATATTTGGCTGAACATTTTTGCAAAAATTATGAACATTCTATTTTAGTGTTAAACACCATTTAAGTCGGAGCGAAAATAACATGTTTACCAATAATAAGAGACGCGGTTGTAGTGCTATATATTAAGTCTGCTATCGTTTTCAAAAGCATGCCACACACTCGCCGTTCCACCCCCTCACTCTAAATCACCCTCTGTGTTATCAGTTCGATCCGCCTCCGTCGTAATAACTCCGACGAGCCCCACCGGTTATCGATTCGGGCATACTTCATGCTAAGTCTAATTCTAAACGAATCTATTCTATATCCGATCAAAGGACCTAAAGTCTCGAACTCTATTTATTATTATTAAGTTCGAATTTCGAATGCTAAATTGAGGGTTTCGGCATCGAAGAAGTTACATTCATATTCTCGTCTGAATGTCAAGTTTGGTGGCCACAGTACATCTCACTTTTATATAAATAAAACTAGGTCTAGAACCCGTGTATTACACGGGATAGAAATAGAAATTTTTACACATTCACTGAAAATGAAAATGTTAATTTGATCCGTTTTCTAATATAATGTATGCATAAATCTGAAATTAGGTATCCAATATTTTGCTACATACTCACCCTTTCAATGTTTTGCATGTTGGTTCACACACTAACCTTATCACTACACACACCACATGAAGTTACAAAACCACCCTTGTGAGATCCAATTGTAATAGCCAAGTAAAGTCAACGATAAATATTCAAGATTTCATTTGGGAGTTAAATAATTTTTACATAATGCCATTTGAATCATAATATCATATACACAATTACTTTTATCATTCTTTTTATTGTTATCCAAGAACAACTCAATTTTAACTGTAATATCAACTCTATAGAAACAAAATGTAAGAAATAAGAAAACTTTCGTCAACTTGAAATAATAATAATAATAATAATAATAATAATAATAATAATAATAATAATAATAATAATAATTCATGCCTGCAACATCATGAAAACATGTCAAATAAGAACTTGGATATAAGAATAAATTGTTTAATCTACCACGCTTGGGGTGCAAAGTCAATGAATTTGACTTCTGGTGGGGCTCATCTTTGGATCTTGACTTCTTGTAGTAAACAGAAAAATTAAGACAACCATTTCAACCAGTTTACTTATCAACGGGTCGATTCGGTTGTGTAATATCTTAAACAGGTGAAATTAAACCTAATGGTGTCTTTGTAATCACAACTAATGCTTTATAAACTTTAAAGATTGTCAAAAAAATGTTCGCAGGATAACCTAACCTAACCCGATCAAGCCTATTTTGACCTGCTTCTTCTAAACGTAGCTTGCCTTGTGCATAGAAAGAGTTTCTCAGGTTTTAGATCACAATCGATAATAGTAACCTCCTTCATCAGAGCTAATCCATATAAATCTGGTACATAATATATTAATCACCATAGGGGGCACATATAATAGTGTCTCACGAAAAAAAATACTAAATTTAAAATAGATAAAAAAAAAACAGTTAACTTTTATTGAGAATACCTCATAACAACAACGGGCCACATTGCGAATGGTATAACCGCCTCTGCCTAAAATTATAAGAGGAACATCAACGACCTTTAGATACCTAAGACAATCTGCATGAACTTCAACAGACAGACAGAAGAACTTGAACCGATCAACAACCAATGAATCAGCACCACATTGAAGAACCACAACATCAGGGTGAGAAACTTCCATATTGCGAAACATTTTGTCTAAACAAACCACGAGAGCTATCATCATCCATCAAAATATCCCATGATTCAAAGACACATTCAAAGTATAGTAAGGGACTGAATGTTTTATAATGAGATGAAAAGGGGTATTTAAATATTTATTAATCCTTCATAAATATTTTATATATATATATTTAAACCTTCAAAATAGTGAATTGAAAAGGATATTAAGTAATTGTAGGTTCTACACTCACTGCCACAAGCCTTAGATGTCTCACAGAATCTTCCAACCCATTCCAAAGCTCTCTTAACAAAAAGATTTCATGCAGTGTTAGTAATCATAATTTAATTTCCTTAATTTTCTATTATATGAACTATATATAATAAGATCAAAAAGTATATTCTTAACATTGCATTAAGCTGATACATAGTTGACCAAAAATGACAACATGTGAAGGCATTATCTATGATTGAGCTAATAATTAAAGGTAAGCGTTAGACGTCATTATTCACTATAAATTGAGTAAAGAAGTAAATATACCAAGAGCTTCTGTTATATTATCAAGTTTTCACATTAAGATGGATCACATGAATAGTTAAGTGAATAATTGAATAACATAGACAACAGCCAAAAAGCTAAACCCTAAAATCAAAAGTGATGAATCATATAACAGAAAAATCAAGATCTAAAGCCTCGAATTGAAGTTTGATTCTTGGTTTGGAGTTTGATCAAAGGGGTCCTCAGATTGGTGTTTTCACTCGATTTCTTACCAACAAAAGAACCAACAATAATGAGAAGATGATGGTAAAAATCGTAATCGATAAAGGTGGAGATGATTTACCTTAAGACGATGATGATCAGATAAAGAAACTCGTCTGAAACCCCAAAACACAGTTTAAAATTATAAGACAATTACTAAATCTATATAAAAAGACATACGCTTGAGATTAGCTAGGGTTTTGGGTAAACTTCAGATCCTCTATATCCGCGTGCTTCTAATAATAGAGATAAGTCAATTTGAGCGGGAAAACACCTCCAGGACTCATTCTCATAGTGACACGTGTAACAGTTATTTTACTTTATTAGAAGAGTAAGATAAGATAGTTCATAATATTAATATATAATATATAATGTTTTACGGTGTAAAATAAAAAAAAAATCACTTTGGTAACTAAACTCAATATAGAGCCGTGTATTTCGAGCTATAATATATGTATGAAATATTCTGTTTAGGGACTTATTTATAATATTTATTATCAAAAGGATTATTTATTATCAAAAGGATTATTTATAGTAACATATCTTTTTTCTTAAACCTTCCAAACGAATGGAAAGAACATTTAACTGAAACAAATTTTATTTATAGGTTCCGTATCGTTTACTCTTGCGTAAGGATTTTATTTCAGTTGCTGTTTCTCGACAAATTAAGGATAATACGCGGTGACTCTTCGCCTCATCATCCAACTAGTTTAAACTAATATTCTATGCCGTCCTATTATTCATGTGAGTTTACATATCCCCATTTTCAAAATTTATATTTTTGGGGTAGCATGTATACCTTATTCACGTTTAGTTATCTTTTATTACCATCTATTCAAGACGCAATGCAATTTATGTTTATGAATGATTATTGCATGTTCTTTGATTATGCTCTATGTGCTTAAATGATTATTTTATGTTTGGTGGTTGGTATGTCATCCTCATCTATTCTCATCTAGTATGATCATACATTACCCAAGTACATTGATTTTGTATCAATAGGAACGGGTCCACATCTATTTTGTTATTTACATTTTCATAGGAATTGTAATGCTCAATATTAACATACGAATTTTGGTTTTTATCTATATTTTTATATATCTCAATTAAAACTTATGTATTCTCACCAACAATTGTGTTGACAAACTCTATATTCATACATACTACAGGTACAAGTATTTGACATCGTTCAAGATCGAAGAAATTAGTTTTACCATATGATATATTTCAAATACAAAAACATGATGTATTTGCTTCTTATTATTGAATTTGTGTACTTGTTTAATGTTAATGAAATTTAATAATTATTATCGCTTTAAGTAGTGTCTTTTGAGCTATTGTCCAATCAATACGTTACGCCTTGGCATGTTCCGCCTTTGGTCGGGGTGTGACAGAGAAGGTGCACATGGATTTTCAGAATGCCGATCTGTTTACCAAAGCATTTGACAAAACGCGTTTTAACTTTTTGCTTGGTTTAAACGGATCTGTTTACCAAAGCATTTGACAAAACGCGTTTTAACTTTTTGCTTGGTTTAAACGGATTGAAAACTCTTGCTGATATCCTTAAGTAAGGATAATTATCTTTACATTTATTTTCTATATTTTAATTTGCTTATTTTCTAAGTTTTGGGTTTTGAGGGTGAAAATGAAAAATACAAAAATATTGTGATTTTTTTTTGTATAGAGAAAATTCAAAAACATTAAAATTTGAGAAGCCAAAAATATAGTGATTTTTGTACGAAAAGAGAAAATCCAAAAACATTGAAAGTTTTGAAAAATACAAAAATATTGTGATTTTTTTTGCATAGAAAAATTTGAAAAGTCAAAAAATATTGTGATTTTTGTATGTATAGAGAAAAACCTAAGACATTCAAATATTTCAAAAATATCAAAAATATTTTTGCACTCTCTCGCGTAAAATTATGCCAGTTACTAAGATTTGTAGGACATATACGTGTATATGGTCCGTCCTGATATTTACTTGTAGATATTTTGGGATAGCCATTAACCAGATAAATGAACATACTTGGGGCGATTGTTGTGTGTTTTTATTTAATTATCTGGCTGAAAATTATTTCGATTATTTAAGTTTGTGGATATGTTTGCATGTTCGGTCTTGTTATCTACTTGTAGATTTATAGGATAGCCATTAATCTATAGAATGAAAGTGACTAGGGCGATTGAATTTTAATGCTCCTCAAAATTGAGTTTTGAAGAAAAAAAGAATATGATAGTACGTTGATCACCTGGTCCAATATCCAGAAAGAAATAAGTTTAAAAGGCTGAGTGCTTAATTGCATTGGTGCATTGATAGTTCTTAAACAAGCCGTTAGGGTAAAATATGTGATATAAACATAAAGAAATACCAAATTGAAAGAGGTGTTAGTCTCTTTCAAAAGTCTCGATAATGATGGCAGAAATGTAATAGACTATCATACTCAAGCCTTATATTTCTCTGATCACCAAAAACAAAAGGTCAAAATAAAATGCATCCGGTTTCTGGATACTGTGAGTCTTTATGCCGCTTAATCATCTGGGTATTCATAAGCATGAATATTTCAAAAGCTTTTAGAGCAAATCCAAATTCATTAAACTTGATCCCCGCTGTACATCGTACAATTTGAATTAATGACTTGATCAAAATCCGTAGTTAGTCACACATTGTTCCTCCCTTGCGCGCGTCTCAATACCAATAAAAAACGGACCCCAGGGTATACAATGTATGTAAGCCTACAGATGAACTCTTGCATACTCATTCACAGTGAACGAAGCTTGGTGCATTGAATAAAAATATCTATATAAATTCAAATTTTGATCGGCAACATAATGGTTTAAGTCAAGTTGGGGTGATACGATAAAAATCAAATTAAGCTTGAATCGAGATTAGAGGCTGATAGTTTCTGATATTCTGTGCTTTAATTAAAAATTAAATCATATCACAAAAATACTTAAAGGTTTGTTATAATATTTAAGTGGACAACAATATCAACGACCGACTTAACACCAGTCATAATAATCTGAAATATAAAACTGCGATGGAAGGGCAATTTGGTCAGTATGATTCTCTGCTTAAACTCTCAAACATATATACTGCTTTCGTAAAATAATTTTGATAGTTTAGTTTATTTACTTTCTAATTGAAAATATTCAAAAATCCAAAAATATTTTGTTTTCTATTTTTGTTTTCTGTTTTATTTTCGTTTTTCGGGTTTAACGGTAAATATTTGAAAAGAATAGAAAATACCAAAAAGATTTTCTCATTTTTTATTTATTTTTATTAACTTATTTTATTATTTAATTCATTTAAAAATTTTGATTAAATTTATGTGTTTTGAACGCAAAACACATTAAGGTATTACGCCTTACCTCGACTGGTAAGATTCGTAAGGTAATGTTCATCGGGACACGTTTCGATGCATTATTTAATTCTTTTAATTTTAAATTGAAAAAGATTTTATTCTTAATTTAATGGTTATTCATTATGAGAATTCATAACGAATAATGTCCATTCGCTATCAATCTGGATAACAAGTGAGGGTTATTGATTTATTCAATGGGATAACGAACCAGTTCACTCGTTATCTTCATTCCCTTCCGCTACACTAATAACGAATGACCCCATTCGTCATCAAATTGATAACGAATGAAGCACAAATATACATTGATTCATTATGAGGTTTAACTATCACTCATTCGTTAACGGGGTTAATGAATGAAGTAAAGAATAAGGCCATTCGTTAAAATTGAATTAACGAATTGGCTAATTCGTTGTCTGGGAAAGTGTGCGAAGTTTGTCATATATAATGAACAAGTGTAGAACGAAAGGACTCATTCGTTCACATAGATATTCGTGTATCCCTAACAAACCTTTAGCCAAATTTTCTCATAATTTCGAACATCATTAAATCAAGTTTTGAACGTCATTTCAGATTCGTTAGGTAATGGCGATTACAACGTGATCAAAATCGTCAAAATCCATGGATGTTTCAGTGGTTAATTAATCAATTAAAGCATCGAGTTTTAACCTTTCAACGAAACCCTAGTTCTAATCTATATTAAGCTAAATGGTAGTAATGAATAGGTTATCGACATCCTTGCGAGCCGATTCAAGCTTAATCTATGATTATACATCGTCTTACATGGCTTAATTGAATCTGCAATTGCATGTTGACTATGTATGTTCATACTTAATTTTGAGACTTTGACTCGTTATAGTCAAAGTTGATAATTATTGGCTGTCATTCGTTACAGCTAACGAATGGACATCCATTCATGTTCAAGATCCATTCGGGATCCATTCTTTAAGTTTAAAATAACGAATCAACTCATTTGTTTGCATTGATAACGAATGAACTCATATTCGTTATGGTTAATTCGTTACTCATTCGTGATTGATTCGTTATCAATCATTCGCTTTAACTATTTACAACGAATAAGACCATTCATTATAGCGAATAAGCTCCTTCGTTATAATGAATGAACCAAGACTTGAAAGATAACGAATGATACTTAATAATTATTTTCAAATATTAAAACTTTTATAATTTATTCATTAACGTTCGTTTTTACAAATTCTCGGGTTTATGTATTCTCCAGCAGATGATCAGAAACAGGTTCAGCAACAACAAGAACTTGAGATCCCGCTTTTGCCATTCGACAAAAAGCACAGCATATGTGCCTTTGTTCACGACAATTTTGCTGATGAAGACATGGTCCGAGATATTATAGCATTTCTACAACGATCTCAGATACATTATGCAATCACTGCTGACGTACCGATACACTTCAGTATTATACGTCCATTCTAGAATTCGGCATGTTTCATAGAGTCGGAGAACTATATCGTCGCCGAAGTAAAAAACAAGCCGATTGTTGTATCACCAGGGAATTAAGATTTGGGGATAACATGGATAACCCATGTGAATTTGATAGTTCGTTGATTCGTGGGTTATTTAGATGATTATTCCATTCGGGTGACCTTGAACGTTCCCAATAAAACAAGGTTTTCTTGTGCGCCCCGTACAAGTATCTAATACATGTTCTTGTACATTGCCTTGGGGGACGCAAGGGTGGATACGACGAGTGCCGGATTATGCTACAATCGGCATTCATAGCTCTTATTTTGAACAAACCGTTCAACTTTTCTAAGCTGATATTTTATCACATCAAGGAAAACTTCTTGGTCAAGAATCCACGCAGCAAATTCCTGATGTATCAACGGTTTGTCCAGCTGATCATTCAGGACTTAAGTCCTGATTTGGAGATTGATAGGACGTTGAAAGATGATGTGTTGAAACTGGAGCACATGAATGCTGATACGATGAATAGGATGAAGACACATAAGAGCAAAGAACCGCAGGATATCCCAAGGACCAAACGTTTGATTGGTCACTTGACGAATCCGCATAGGTATGTCCTTCTAATGATCGTTGGATCCACGATGATTTGGATTCCAAATGAGAAGGAGGACTAGGTGGGAACGGTGGTGGAGATGATGGTGATGGTGGGAATGGAGGTGATCAACGACGTGCTTACGTTGAGGCAGTATGCTCACAGGCTGCTCAATGAAAGCGTAAGGGCATGGCGTTAGCGAAAGATCAACCGCCAAAACGTCGTATTACACACGGATTTGGTGTGGAGATTGTTCCACGTGTGTCGAGGTCGTCTGTTTCTGAAAGTCCGGCGGTGCCACTTACTACTAGCACCCCGGCACTCACATTGACGACAATGCTCACTTTCGATCCGAGTCTTGGCTTGATTCCACAATCGGTTTTATTTTCTACACCATGGCCTGCTGCTGCTACATCGGTGGTTTCTCCGACACCGACTACGATGCCCACACAACCTTTGGACGTCTCATTTATGAGAATCAACCGTCCTCAAGGTCCTGTGCAGCCCGTACCTCTGACATTTCATACATTGACCCCCCACACATAAAATGGACATGCTCTTGAGTTTGATTCATTTATACGAGAATCAAATGGCGGCCGATCTTCAAGCTCTAGAGAAAATGATGTTGAACCAATGTCGTCTAATGGGGTATGTTTCCTACTGTCATATGGAAACAAAAGAGCTCCGTGAGATTGTAACGGCTCAGGGGGCGAAGATTAAGGAGCAGGAAGATCTCATCCTTCAGCTGACTTGTTTAGATGGCGCCTTGAAGAAACTGTAGAATGACGATGACGATCCTGATGCTCCGGGTATTGGAGGAAGTGAGCCGAAACAAGCTCACGGATCATCTTCTGGGGCTGGTACTAGTGTTGGTGGAGGTGAAGGCAATGATCGACAGATTTTCATTTACGAGGACTCGACAAATGTTCAACCTATCAAGACGATCAAAGCCAACACCATCCGATTTATGGACTTAGAGAAAGGGGTAGTGATGAGTACTGCCAACGAGGATGAAATCGAAGAAGGAAAATTTGTTGATCAAGCCCTAACTCGTGAACAGATTTCATTATTATTATGGATGAAAGATGAAGAGTTGGACGCGTTGGAGGCTGAGGAGGATGTCGAGGTGGTGAAGGATGAACAAGTGCTGCTTGATGCGAGTATTCCACATGGGAATCCGTCGTTTATATATGAAGACGAGGAGATAGGGATGGAGGATGTGACAGCAGAGGAATACCCTAATCTATGCCAATGTTCAAATGTTGATCATTCCAACATTTACTAAAGACTATGTTAAATCTGCTAAAGAACATCTGGAAAAAACGATAAAGAATAAAGCAAAAATGCCGGAACGAGAGTCTGATACGACTGAAGCTGATATTCCGGGATTGTTTAAGCATAGTAGCAAACATGCCCGTAAGATAATTGAAGCTTACCGGTACGTTGATCGAGAACAACAACTAGACGCTGTTTCACGAGCTAAAGCAAATCAGAAGACTACTTTTAAAGTCGCGCCGACAGTGAAAGGTGATATTGTCTCTTGGTTATACGATTTTGAGTTGAAATTTTGTATTATCAAGTGGGAGAACGGTGTTCATTATTTCCAATACATCACTGACGTTCTCTCTCTGCTGAGGTGGGATATTTCTACACTCGCCAACCGGCCGTTTATAAATCGCGGTGGAGATCGATTAACAGAATCGTTTCACCAACATCTACTCTTCGAGGTAAACCGTGGATTTATGTTCTCCATGCCACAAGTCCCAACCTGTAATTACATTGATGAAATTGATCCTCGTACAGGTTGGAGGAAACTTGTTCTTAAAGTTAAACCGCCGAAGACGATGAAACGTGTACCGGTGAAGACTTTTCCACAGAGTCTTCAGCTATCGTTCAATCTATGGTATTACGATAATCGTACCGGCGATGTGGTCATTGTGCTGGGGAAAGGACTGAAGAACATCTTTATACGAGTTATCGACCCAATGTGGCTCGTTAACTTATCAAAAACCAAGAATTACGTTGATGAAATTGATCCTCGTACAGGTTGGAGGAAACTTGTTCTTAAAGTTAAACCGCCGAAGACGATGAAACGTGTACCGGTGAAGACTTTTCCACAGAGTCTTCAGCTATCGTTCAATCTATGGTATTACGATAATCGTACCGGCGATGTGGTCATTGTGCTGGGGAAAGGACTGAAGAACATCTTTATACGAGTTATCGACCCAATGTGGCTCGTTAACTTATCAAAAACCAAGAATTACGTTGATGAAATTGATCCTCGTACAGGTTGGAGGAAACTTGTTCTTAAAGTTAAACCGCCGAAGACGATGAAACGTGTACCGGTGAAGACTTTTCCACAGAGTCTTCAGCTATCGTTCAATCTATGGTATTACGATAATCGTACCGGCGATGTGGTCATTGTGCTGGGGAAAGGACTGAAGAACATCTTTATACGAGTTATCGACCCAATGTGGCTCGTTAACTTATCAAAAACCAAGAATTACGTGCGTTTTGAGAAAAATATTTTGATTGAACGCCAAGAAGACTACGATCGAGCTATGCAATTCCAACATGTCGTGCGTGTGTGTCATGCGTTAGGAATTCATAGTTGTCGAGATTGGAAGAAGAATGGGTTTAAGTAATTAAAGACAAAGAGCTCAAGACGAGGGGGTGTTTGTTAGTGCACGGTTTTGTCGTCTCAAGTCTTTGTAATTATCATTTGTAATTTATTATTATTTTAATGTTAATAGTATATTTATGTAAATGTGAACCTATTCATTATGTATGGCTCATTCGTTAAGGATGTTTAATGAATGAGCCCATTCGCTATTATGAACAGTTCATTCGTTAAGGATGTTTAACGAATGCACCTCTGTCGCTATGTAATTGGTCCATTCGCTATACTATACGATAACCAATGGAGGCCATTCGTTATGGGATGTGTAACGAATGGCATCCCATTGTCTATATAGGGCCTGTTATGCCTTTGTTAATTTAAGTATTAATTAGGTTTATACCAAAACTCTGTTAAATTAATCTCCCAATCACTTCGTTTAATCTTATTGCCCAATTACCTAACCTAAAGCATATCACATAACTAGATCTATCACCTAATTAGTATACTATGAACATGTATTGATTGGATCCGGTGTTCAACATTGGATCTGTTACTATTCACCGAAAAAACGAATTTCGCCGGATAAGTTAGTCAGATCGCCGGGGAACACTGTTACGTCGCAGAAAACTGCAACTCCAAGCTTCAACAATGGCATATTCATAAAAACATCATCAAAAAATTACCAAATTGATCCACGAAGGCTCGGATTTTCATCACGAACATGAATCAATCATCGATTTAACTTAATAACAACTGATTCAACACCAATTGAATCAAACCGTACCTTGTTCATCAATGGTGGAACCTTCAATTCACCATAATTAACCAGCAAATTGCACAGGAAGCTTCGTATTTCATCAATAAACAGGAATCAACCCTCAATTCAATCAATAATACATTAATTTGATCCCAATCTGATCAAACCAAAAAAACCCAATGAAAACGAAGAACACCATCTCATATCTAAATTATACATTAAATTGATGCATCGAGATAAGCCGTTTGCTCTAATACCTCTTATTGAAACATTATACGAGCCAAGATCTAGCTGCTAACATGATACGTCCATACGTTAACATGAAAACAGATACGTTAAGAAATACTTTATTGATAACTTATAGATGAAATACATTATGGTGGATAACTTTTGTCTCGGATCTCTACTGTACAATGAACATGAGCTACCTATATATAAGCCATCAGCTCCCATTCGTTACATTAACCTCATTCGTTATGTCTTCATAACGAATGGGTAATACCTTAACGGTTAAGCCATCATTCATTATATTAGATAACGAATGGGCCTCTATTCGTTATACAATCTGTAGAGAATGGGGTGTTAACTTCACGACTCAGCATCCATTCATTATATCTCCATAACGAATGGTCTCATAACTTACGAATAGCCTAGTGTAATAATGAATGGACACAATACAATCCATATCAAATGACCATATTACATTAAACATAAAGACAAGACTATCTATATCTTATTTAAGCGGCTAAGGACACCAAATCATGCACTAACAAATGAAATGCATTTTTATGATGAATTTTTAATAGAATTCGTTTGGAATGCATTTCTCTTGTTGTTTAGGGACATGTAATTTAAAAAATCAACATTCGTAAATACATATATAACGTGTAGGTTGTTTAAATTTTTTGTAGGTATATGTCAATCCGATTATCCAGGTGCATATAACTTTTGTATGCACTTCAAGTTTGTGTAGGTATATTTAAATTTCATTCTTCAAGTACATATAAACTGTGTAGGCTATTAAAAATTATATAGCTATATGTTTATTGTGTAGTGATATGTCTTTAACCCAAAATGACCATCATAATATTTATTTAATGGGCTGTGAAATAAACTTGTCATAATCAAGAAATAAAAAAATATGTGAAAAATAAGTAGAACTTAAACAAGAAAGCAAGTAACAAAAGAGGATAAAACGGATGCTGATTTCACAATATGATCTTTTAATGCATCACTAAATTTGTTAAAAATGTTAGTAATTATCTTATGTTAATGTAATTAAAAATAAATAATAAAAGTTAATTATTAAAACTCTTTTGATTGTAACTTAAGTTGAATTGAATGGTGTTAATTACCAAAAATATTTTTTTTCATTTTACTATTGCACACCCTTGTATTTAAGTAATTCAAAAATTAAAAAGAAATAATAAGATTAGTTAAAACCTATTCTTACACTTTACATTCAGCTTCAATCTTTTATATATATATATATATATATATATATATATATATAAAAGATTGATTTCTTATGAGAATCACTTTGAGTTTTAAATACTAGAAAGAAATCAACCTAACAATTTCTAGAAAACTTTTTTTACAATTATGTAGTATGTAAGTGTAAGTAACGTAAAAACAATTACAATATTTTTTTACACACCGAATCGACTTTTTACACATGTGTAACTAACATTTAAACTTGTGTAATCATAAAAAATATTTATTCTCTCTCATAATTTATTTTTTAATTAAATTTAATCTCAGCCACATATTTTATACTCATTTAATTAAATGTGTAGTCTATGTATAACTAATCAAGTTTTCAAAATATCCTTCCCATATACACACACATATATATATATACACACATATATATACTTCTAAATCAATTTCATTTTTTAATTTGTTGATCTTATTGCTCTTTGTTTTTTAGGTCTTCTTGCTAATTTGGTACCTAGAGCAACAATATATAGAAACAAATTATATGAATATCCAACAGAAAGAAATATACATGTATCCTTTTGGATAACTTAATACATACCTCTCGGATATTTGTATTTTTTTCTTGTTCCAAACGAGATTGCCTTTTTGGAGTAGCTCGACCTTCGATTTTTTTGTTTTTCATAATTTTCTAAAAAAAACATTCAGCTGATTTAGGTTATGTATAATCAGCAATGTCAAATAAAAGAAATTGTAAAATACTTACCAATTCTTTGAACAAAGTGTGAGATACATTACCATCAGTAGTCTCCACATAACTGACATGCAATTCAATTAATTAGGTTATGAAATTATCATTCCGCAATCACATGAAAATTTAATTAAAACAATGATCACACAGTCAAACCCTTAGCGCAGTTTTGGCATTACTATTGGTCTTAGATTCAACAAAATTCTCCACGTACTTAATTTACCTACATAAATGTTGCATAAAAAGGATAATGTATCAAGTAGGATTCTACATAACAGTTATATGTGTCGTGGGTAGTGCAACTCAACGGGTGTAGCAACCCGAATTTTTCGTTTATTGTTTTGTTAACCTTTACCGACCCGTTTCTATGATCGGGTAATTTAATCAATAAAAAAAAGCATTTATCAAGCTATTATTATAATGTTATCATATTTATTTGTTTTGTGAGGCCCCGGTATATATATACATACATGCTAGGTACACTTACACGGTGTTTTTACTTATACATTGAACACTTATATGGCGTATATACTTATGCGCCCGTACGTTCAGTTCGGCTTCCTTTTTCGTGTTTTAAAGGTTTTTCTTCGATTCATGCCCCGTCAGCCACCGTTAACCACCATGGTTGGTCGGGGTTTGATCGGTTATGGCCTAGGTAGCGTTGGGGTGTCTAGATCTGAGCTAAGGTGGTCCTTAAGCTCGTTTATGGTTGATTAAATACCCGAATAAAGCTAGATCTAGATCCAAATGGCTCATACGGCATCATGAGGCTACTGTGTCGGGTTCTAATAGGTTGGGTCAGTTGAGATAAATGATTTCTTACCTTCTGTCGGTCTCGGATCGTTGAATATAGTAGAGAAGAGAGTGTTTGACTTATGTGTGTATTTTTGATGGTGTGGGCTATGGTGTAGAGTTGGATGAAAATGGAAAGGAATAGAGTATAAGGGGTATTTATACCCCTTAAGACAATGGACCTTAGGCCCATCTTTCCATTTTAGTCCATATTTAATTAAAGCCCACCATCGCTTTTATCTTATTATTTTGTCACTATCTCTACTAACTCAAATTAAATCCTCCAATTAAATTAATATATTAATATTAGTTTAGGAAATTTCGAGATGTTACAAGTCTTCCCTCCTTAAAGAGGTTTCGTCCCCGAAACCTAACTCTTACTTAAACAAGCCTGGGTAAAACTTGCACATCTCATCCTCAACTTCCCAAGTAGCATCCGAACCTTTGCGATGCTCCCATTTCACTTTCACTAAAGGAAGCACTTTATGATGAAGCTGCTTTTCCTTTCGTTCCACTATCACAATAGGTTGCCCGATGTAGTCAACTATTAATCAACCTTGATGTCTACTAACGGCACGTGGGACGTGTCATTGGCTAGACATTTCCTCAGGTGAAAAACATGAAAGGTAAAGTGAATCCCTTCAAACCCTTCCGCCAGATCCAGTTTATAAGCAACTTTACCGAAACGTTCTACGATCTTAAACGGTCCAATGTATCTTGGACTCAAATTTTCTCTCTTTCTTTAACGAATAATTCCCGTCCAAGGAGAGACCTTGAGCATTACATTGTCACCAACGCTAAACTCAATCGATCATCGCCACTTATCAACATAGGACTTCTGACGGTCTTGAGCCGCTTTCATTCTTTCCTTAATCTAATCGAACCTTGAAGACGTTTCTTGCACAACTTCTAGACTCTCAATCTCTTTCTGACCTATCTCTCCCCAACATACAGGGGTTCTACAACGTCTACCATACAACATTTCAAACGGTGGCGTATTTATACTCGAGTGGTAGCTGTTTTTATAAGAGAACTCTGCCAGATGCAGATGATCATCCCAACTTTCTCCAAAGTCTAAAACACAAGCACGTAACATATCCTCAAGGGTTTAAATGGACCTTTTAGACTGCCCATCTGTTTTAGGATGATAAGGCGTACTGATATTTAGTCTTGTTCCCATAGCTTCATGGAACTTTTTCCAGAACCTTGAAGTAAAGCGAGTATCCCTATGAAACACGATCGATAACGGCACTCCGTGTTTAGCCACAACCTCCTTTATGAACATACTTACTAACGTTTATGACGAGATAACCTCTCGTATAGGCAGAAAGGGAGCACTTTTTATTAGACGGTCCACAATCACCCAAATGATATCATGATGTAGGCACTTACTTTTACCATTTGAATTCATGTTGCAATGAGTTCTCCATTAGACTTCACTGTTGCAATGAATTCTTCATTATTCCGGCTTTGCGCGTCGGCAACCACATTAGCCTTACCCGGATAGTATTTGATATCACAGGCATAGTCCTTTATCAACACTAACATCTTATTTGCCTCATGCTTAACCCTTTTTGCTTGAAGAAATAATTTAAACTATTATGATCTGTGTAGATAGTACACTTAGTACCATAGAGATAATGTCTCCATATCTTCAGAGAATCCATAACTGCTGCTAGCCACAAATCATGCGTTGGGTAGGTACTCTCGTGAACCTTCAACTGTCTGGACGCATAATATATAAGCTTCCCTCGTTGCATTAACACGCAACCCAACCCATGATGCGAGGCATCAGTCAAAACAACAAAATTCTCGTCATCTTCGGGTAGAACAAGGATCAGAGCTTGTGTGAGTATTTTCTTTAGGTCCTCAAAAGTATCCTCTTGAAACTTACCCCAAGTGAATAATACAGACTTCTAGGTCATTCCAGTCAACGGCGCGGTTATCTTTGAGAACACATCGATGAATCTCCTATAATAGCCAGCCAACCCTAAGAAGCTACTTATATTCATCGGGTTCTACGGAGTCTTCCAATTTTTTATCGCCTCAATCTTACCTAGTTCCATTGTAATCCCTATAGGATTGATTACGTGACCTAGAAACTGCACTTCACGCAACCAGAATACTCACTTCGAGAACTTAGCATACAACTTTTCCTTCTTTAAAACTTCCAATACTTCTCGTAGATGCTCCACGTGGTCAGATTCACTCTTCGCATAAATCAATATATCGTCAATGAACACGATAACTGATTTTTCTAACATCGGTCGACATACCCTATTCAGCATGTCCATAAATGTTGTTGGTTCATTCGTTAAACCGAACGAAATTACGAGGAACTCGTAGTATCCATACCGCGTCCGAAACGCTCTCTTAGGGATGTTTGCCTCGTTCACTTTCAGCTGATGATAGCCTGATCTAAGATCTATTTGTGAGAACCAAGTCAAACTTTGTTGTTAGTCAAACAAATCATCAATCCGTGGCAATAGATTTCTGTTCTTCACCGTAAGCTTATTTAACTTACGATAGAATATACCCATTCTCATACTTCCATCATTCTTCTTAATGAACAACACCAGTGCACTCCATAGGGAAACACTCGGCCTTATAAAACCTTTATCGAGGAGTTCTTGCAGTTGGGACATTAACACTTTCATCTCGGACGGCGCCAGGCGGTAAGGTGCTTTCACGACGGGTTGTCCTCCTGGTATTGAGTCTTTCTAAAATTCTTTCCCTCGCTCCGGTGGCAAACCCGGAAGGTCCTCATGGAACCCTTCTGGATATTTGCCAAGTAGGCACCACACCCCCTCCTTAATAATCCTTCAGCTTTTATCATCGAAATGACATTAAACCCTGAACTATCTTTATCACCATAAACCATCACTGTACTACCATCCAAGGATTTTAACCTTATTAGCTTACACTTACACACTCTCTGAACTACAAACTCAGATAGCCATTCCATTCTCAAAACCACATCTAACACTCCTAAGGACATGACATACATGGTTATAGGGAACTCGCGTCCCTCTAACTCTATCTTATAGTCCTTAACATTCTCATTATCCTAACCGAGGTCTCACTAGCGGTTTCTATTTTAAAAGTTTCAGGCACATGACAACATTTCATTTTGGCTAACTTACTAAATGTCGTAGCTCCAAAACTACTATTTGGAACGGAATCAAACACACAGAGACGAAAATACCGTTTACTAAAAACGTACATGTCACAACATCAGGGATTTGTTTGGCCTGCTCTTGGGTCAGCATTTAGGCCCTTGTCCTTGGCCTCGTCCGGTCGGCATCCTTCTTTCCGCTTCCTCCGTCTTACCACATTTGTAACACGTGGTCTTTGCATTGCATTCATGAGCATAGTGCCTCACCTTTCCACACTTATAAAAGGCATTTGTCCCAAGCCTGCATTCTCCACCATGATCTTTCCCACACTTGTGTCACACATCAGGACTAGTACCCCACTTGCACTCGCCATCGTGCACCTTCCCACAAGTCTTGCATGTTTTTCTCTCCCACATTTTCTGCTTCTTATCCCTAGGGTTCCATAACTAAGTACCGGGTCGTATGATGAGAGCAACCCATTTCTTATCTTTCTTCTCTTCCACCACCATTTCTTCCACTGCTAGGTCGTCGTAAACCATCTCTGCGAGTCCCACAACAGAATAAAAAGTAGCAGGTTTACAAGCCTTGACCAAGACGATAACATTCTATGGTAGCCTCCTGATGTAACACTTGATTCGCTGGACTTTAGTGTTCACCATGTCGGACACCAACCTAGACATGCGTTTATTTTCTGTAGTGTACTCGCGGTGTGTCATCTTACTTGCCTCCAGATTCAGAAACTTCATCTTAGCCCTCTCAACCTCAGCACCAGCACAAAATCGCTTCATCACTAACTCATTCAGGTCATCCCCCTTCAATGCCTTAATATCTTCTCGAGTCTTCCTCTGTTCCACAGTCTCCCACCAGTACATAGCCTCATCACCAAACGACTGAGCGGCATAACCTACTTCTTGGTCGGGACGGCACTCACTGATTAAGATAACCCTGTCTGTTGCTGTTATCCACAAGAGAGTAGTGATTGCATCCCCTTAACCAGTCAGCTTTGGCAGGTCGCAACCCTTAAACGACTTGTAGTTACACCCACCTCGGCCTATATTTCATTCATCAACCTTCACATACCTAACCTCATTCGAGTCACCCTTCTCTCTCTCCTCATCCTTCTTACCATTTTCCTCTGACCTCTCAGCGGTCCATACATGGCTATGAGCAGACTTGCTGGGATGCAGATTCTTCACTGCAGCAGCTACAGCTTGAGCAATGGGGGTCTGAACAGCAGGAACCAGTTGATACCCTTCATTGTTGCTTGGTCCTCGTAGAGTTTCACTCCTCACCTCCCTTGTGTTAGTAACTAGTTCTACAGAAGGTTCCCGGACAATACGTGGCCAGCCATGACGCCCAGTACGACCTCCTTGACCAACAACCTTTCTTGCTCCAGCCAT
Organism: Bidens hawaiensis; assembly: GCF_021521415.1. Lineage (NCBI taxonomy): Eukaryota > Viridiplantae > Streptophyta > Magnoliopsida > Asterales > Asteraceae > Bidens > Bidens hawaiensis. The sequence goes on from NW_027494836.1 coordinate 50,091, forward strand.
TTGTATTATATAAGGAAACATAAATGTCATCACATAAGGAACTATTAGTACACGGATAGTACGTCTAACAGGTAATAACAGTTGTCAGCTGTGATTAGCTGATCGCGTTACTCTCTGTGTCCTATACTCTTCCCTTTGCGAGTCCACTTATGCTAGTTTTACTTTTAAACAGTTAAACAATCAAATATTCATATCCCTAGCATACACAAGCAAACATTCTTATACATCATTATACATGAAATTAATCATATATTGTACCTTTACTTAGCTTGCTTGAGTGACACATGGCTTTCTTGAACTTGCACCTTGTTTCTCTTCTTACTAAAGTCCCCTTCTCTGTTCGAGTCTAAACATGTAGGATGCTAAATTCACTCGAACTTATGCTCTGATAACAACTTGTAAGGCCTCGTTCCCGGTTCCCTACATTGGCTTTGGGTTTACTCATAAACACAGTTCTAATTATCAGTGTTAAATTAAACTTTCACGGAATAAAAAAAACTTCAATCATTTGTTAAAAAACATTCATACTTGTCTTCAAAAACATAACATGAAAATATATCTTATTTAAACATCATGACAAATATTCATATGCCAGCTTCCTCAGTTCCTGCCATTTGTCTCCCTCAAGCTAGCTGCTTTAGTCTATTTACCTGCGTGGATACTAAAAGTCAGCTACGTTGAATGAGTTCATTCTTCACCACAAAAAAAAAAATAAAAAAATAAAAAATAAAAAAAATTAACGAGTAATGCATATATGCACCGACTTTTTTTATAATGCATATGTGCAATAGTGTGCATTTTGATATTTGAAATAGTGTTGAATAACATATATATAGTTGTTTGTATTGTTTATTTGCAATAGTGTTATATTATATACAAAAATTAAAAAAAATCGATATAGTGCATATGTGCATTAGTGTTGTATTACATATATACGATAATGTGTTTTACATACAATTATTAGTGCCGTATATGCATATATTCAATAGTGTGTATTGGATAATGCAATTGTGTTGTATTATATGCAATAAAACACTATTGTATATATGCAATAGGCATTAGTGCACATATGCACTACAGTACTACACCGACAAGTTTTTTTTTAATATAAATATCATCTTATTAGAATAAGGAAAGAAAAAAAATCACAAAATAATTTTTTTTTAAATAGTTAAAAATAATTCTTTACTAGTTCTCTAGTTCTCTCTTTAAAAGCAGTTCTCTCTAGATCCCACCCCTATATATATATATATATATATAGGGTTGGTATCATTTAAGATCTCTAAAAAAGTTAAGAACTCTTAGGAACTCTACACAACCAAAATTTTTTATAATTTTTTTAACATATTAACATTATTTAAGAGTAGTTTTATCATATTTAATATAAAAAAATTTTATTCATAAATTAATCACAAGTTTACATATGTGTAAAATTTATGTACCAACAAATTTACATATGTGTAAAACAAAACATAGATACGTATAAAAATTAATTTTTCAAAATTGTAATCGTATTTATGGATATAAAAGTTGATAAACTACACTTAAATAACATTAACATATAAAAAAAATTATAAAAAATGTTAGGTTTCAAGGGTTCCTTCAAGTTCTTAAATAATTTAACAGTTCTGTAATGATACTCATCCTATATATATGTGTATATATATATATATATATATATATATTTGGATGATGAATAGATACTCTTCAAATTGTTCTTATGTTTACAAAAAGACATATGATAACAAAGTAAAAAATATTGTCCTACATAATATAAGTATATAGGAAATACTAATTTCAATGCAAATCCAAAAAATAATAACAAAAATATTAACATCAAAGACCTTATCACCGATTTTTAGTTAAGGAATTCATTGAATCCATCCAGTCAAACGACATATATGCACATATATATTTAATAACTTTTTGGCCTTTACCAAAATGGTTAAATGGCTCATTTATTCTAGTTCACTTGTGTCATTGTGGGGGTGTATATAAAGTCTAATATTTTAATTTATCACATTTTGTCAAAAACATTATACTAAATACCTTTTAAAAGATTTAAAAGAAGGATTAAAGGTTTGAGAAAGCTTTTAAACACCTAGGTTTGAAAATGAAAGATCTTAAGTTCAAGTCTCATAAAAAATAAGAATTAAAAAAAAGTCCACTATTCAAAAAAATATATATATCTTTAAAAGAAACTTATAGGCGATGGCATAAAGGTAGATGTCCTTCGAAACTCTCACTGATATGAGGTGATTTTAATGAAGAGGATATTAAGGGAACAAAACCACATGCATCTCATAAGTACCAGTTAAATCACCAATAATCTTGTTTATCTTTTGTCTTGTCAAAAGAATTAATGATTATGCTAAAGATAAAAGTCTGGCTTTCATAAGTACTATTACACCCACTCAGCCATTCTCACTTGATTGAGTAATAAGGTAGTTACTGCATGGAATTAAATATCAGCAGTTTAAACTAGTAAAATTTTATAGTCGTTAAAAAAAACCAAAAACTAGTAACACCCACTAACCCTAGTAAAAAAATATTTATTTATTTTTGTTTAAATGGCTAAGTGAAACTAGTTTATGTCACACCCCGACCGAAGGCGGCATACCATAACGAGACGTTACGTATTGATTGGGCAGTAGCTTAGAATACACTAATAAAGCGACAATAAGTATTTAATTTTGTTAACATTAAAAAAGTATACAAATTCTATATTCATGACAAATACATCATAATTTTGTTATTTGAATATATCCAAAGGTAAAACTAATATCTTCAGTTTTGAACAATATCACCACTTATACATGTAGCATGTTTTAAAATAGAGTTTGTCAACATGAATGTTGGTGAGATTACATAAGTTTTAGTTTTCTCTCTGTGTGTATATATATAGGGAGAAGATCATGAGAGAACTCCATTTTATGTAGATAACTAAAGAACTAATAATGAAGTATTTTTAATTTAATTAAAAAAATATTTTTAAAATTTTTTTTCTTTCATTCTTCTTATATGTTGTTATTTTTCACCAAAAAAAATATAAAAACAAAAAAAAAAATAAAAAAAAATAAAAAAAATTAACGAGTAATGCATATATGCAATACACCGACTTTTTTTATAATGCATATGCACAATAGTGTGCATTTTGATATTTGAAATAGTGTTGAATAGCATATATATAGTTGTTTGTATTGTTTATTTGCAATAGTGTTATATTATATACAAAAATTAAAAAAAAAATCGATATAGTACATACGTGCATTAGTGTTGTATTACATATATGCGATAATGTGTTTTGCAAACAATTATTAGTGTCGTATCTGCATATATTCAATAGTGTGTATTGGATAATGCAATTGTGTTGTATTATATGCAATAAAACACTATTGTATATATGAAATAGGCATTAGTGCACATATTCACTATAGTACTACACCGACAAGTTGTTTTTTTTTTTAGTATCAATATGATCTTATTAGGAGGAAAGAAAAAAAAATCACAAAATATTTTTTTAAAAATAGTTAAAAATAATTCTTTTATAGTTCTCTAGTTCTCTCTTTAAAAGGAGTTCTCTCTAGATCTCACCCCTATATATATATATATATATATATATATATATATATAGGTAAATCACGATTCATATATAAATGGTGAGCATTACAAATCTTATAAAAATGTAAACAACTAAATAGATGTGCACCGTTCCTATTGATATAAAATCAATTTACTTGGGTAAATGTATGATTATACTATATGATAATAGATGAGGATGAGATAACAACCACCAAACATAAAATTTGTAATCATAGAGTATGAAATAATCACACATAAACATATATTGAGTTCTGTTTTGAATAGACATGATACTAAAACATAAGTAAAAGTGAATACGGTATACATGCTACCCAAAAATATAAAAGATGAAAAAAGGGGATATGTAAACTCACCTAAAATATAGAGGCGGTAATAGGTAGATGGTTCAAGCGATTTGATAGGTCACGCGAGAAATCCCGTCAACTTGTCCTGAATTAAAGTACTTTCGAAGTAAATATCTTAATGAGGATAACAAACAAGATAACGAGAATTTGGAATTTATAATGAATTTGGGATCGTTCTAATTTTATATGTAAACTTTTAGTTGGTTTAAACTTTTTATAAATAAAATAATAATAAAAATAAATTAATTGGTTTTTCTTGCAATAAAGTTTAAACTAATAAGAAAAATATGTTAGTGACGAGATAATTATAACTTAAAGTTTTTCGGTGTTTGGTTTGATAAAATGTGTCACAACTCTAAACAATAGTATAAGATTAATTATAATAGTAATTATTATTATTATTATTATTATTATTATTATTAATATTATTATTATAATAATAATTTAAAACAATTAGAGAAAAGAAAACGTCCAAATAAGGAGAAAATAAGTCATAAAAATAAAAACACTAAAATGAGTACCCCAGTGTACCCAGTTCCCTGGGCGACACACAGATTTAACACAACACACGCCAACCAACTAGGCTGGTATGTTAACTTTTTAATGGGATGAAACAAAAACTAAATAAATAGAAACTCCAGTTAGCCTCAAATCCATAACAAACCCTAAATCATAAATCCTAAGATTCATACAAGATTGCCCTTTGTCAATCTAAATTGACATTAGGCTTTTGTTATACGCATAAATCCGATCAAGAACCATATTTTAATTACCTGGGCTGAAAACGAATTGGGAGAGAACGATCCTTAGGGTTTCAGTTAAGAATACGAGATCAAGAGGTGATTAAAGACTCCTTCGGAACCAGAATTGAGGGATGGGTTTGCTTCATGATATAGTAGGGAGTGTGTGGTGCTCGTGAATTGCATTCTAACATGGTATTTATAGGGATTCAAGGTCAAATCAGACTATTTGGATTAGAACGAATTAAATGAATTCGTTAAGGTTTGGTTGTCAATTACCCAAGTTTAATGTCACACCCCGACCAAAGGTGACGGAATACGCCGGGGCACGACAGATTGTTCAATAGCACAATGATACTATTAAGTGACAATATTTAATCAGCTCATTAATTTTATAAGTCAATAAACAACACATCTTGTTCCTACAACAAATTAAGTACAAGTAAACAAATATATATTGTTCATTCGACTAATAACTTAATGGTCTCAAAACTAGCTACGTTCCTCTATTCTATATTCAAGTAATTAATAAGCTGTAACAGTGCATAAAATAAACTTTGTCAACACGAATGTTGGTGAACAATTTTCATAGTTTTGAACTATAAATAAAATAGATGAAATCCACAACTCGTATATGAAACAATAAATAATAGCAACAATTTAGATGTGCGAATAGTAAATAGTTTGAGATAACTTTCTATATGGTAACAACCAAATATACTCGGATAATAGTTGCCCTATGCTACTAGCAATTAAGCTAAAATAGTTAGGGGAGCGTATGGTCATACTTAATAGTTTCATAGAGGCCAACCAACCTAAAGCAATAAACATATAGCATGTAATCATGTATAGCATACAACACCAAATCGAGCATTTATTTAAGTAACATATACTGAAGAGTTTGTGGTTTAAGACACAAAGTATAAACCATTTGAATTTGAATAAGTATTCCTAAAACGTAAGATGGAAAACGTGGGATGAAAAAAATACTCACGTTAACTAAGTAACTTGAAGGATTGTTTCGTGAATAATCGGAGCGATCGGTTTAACGAGCAAGACCAATATTAAATGGGCATTGAGTTAGTAGGTGGTTTTGGAAGGGTTTAAAGTAAAATATATGTCAAGTAAAGTAAATAAATAAAGTTTAGGGTTTAAAATGTAAATATTTGAGAAATTAAAGAAATGTTTCTTGAAAAATAAGTTTACCCGAAACCGGGTCTTGGTATTCTATTCATTAGTATTACTTAACCTATGTTAAGTAATTAAGTGGGTTATAATGCACTATTGCAAGACCCTTTGTTATATAAATACCAAAACGAGGTTTTAAACGAGTGTTCGGATTTGTCGGTTTGAGACTTGATAATTAACCAAACTTAAAGTCAACTATCCAAAGTGATAAATTTTATGAGATAGCTCAATAAAATCCAAAAAGACTTAACCAAATATATAGTTCTATTGTGAAAAACCTTAACGTCCGTTAAGCGAGCATTTGGTTTTATCGGTCCCAACTTGTTATAAGATCAACTTAGTTTAAAATATAATCATGAAGAAAAAAATGAGAAAATAATTTAAAATTTAGTTTAAAATATAATCTTGAAGAAAAAAATGAGTTTCGGTGGCCCAAAACACACTTGTGTGTCTTAAGCGCGTATACTCGATTTAGTTCGGTTCCGGTTCGGTCCTTGCCGAGGATGGTTACCACATACCCAAATACCATGGAACTTGTAAAGTAACTTATAAATAATAATACTTAAGTTTTACATTCAAAATGTTAATAATAAAGCTTTTACATGAAAGTTCGGTTTCGGTTCGGTGCTCGATTCGGGATAAGGCCAAGGATAATCAAGAAATAGCCAATACAATGGAACTCATTAAATATGATTTATAAACTAAAATAAACAGAAATTAAACAAGGTTAGTAAGCATTAAACAAGCTATAATGTTAGTCAAGGTTGCAATAATCCTCCAAGTATCCTTGCCTTATAAGCATTTCACCTCAACTGACCATGACCAGAGAAGTGAAAGCCGAAGGAAATAAGGGATATATACTGTATATATGTTGTAATATCAATATTTAATTATATGGAGTTAGTTAGAATCAAAGAAATGTTCTTGTTTGACTCTTAGAAGTCAAACAAGAATGAATTTGAAAGATGGAGCTTGGAGCTTAGATTGAGAGTGTTTAGTGAGTATGAGCAGGTTCAAATGAGTGGTGTGACTTGGTTTTATGAAGGATAAGGTGTTAGGGTTATCCATAAGGTTGCTTTACAGATTTCCATGCTTTCTCATTGGTTTATAGGGTCAAACATGTGTTATAACAAGCCAAAAAACAAACTAGCTGCTGCAGAGCTTCTTAGCGCGGCGCTAAGGGCTCTGCCCTTGCCACTTAGCGCGGCGCTAAGTGTCGCGGAGGGAAAATCTGATTTTTGACTTTGGCAGTTTTAGTCCCTGAAGTTCGTTTTGAGCGTTTTAGGGGCATTTTAATGGTTGTAAAAGATGTTTTTGAGATCCGACAACCATAAAACAAATATGTAACATAAAATTCATTATTTGTATATTAATAAAAGGTTCGGGATAAAAAACGGGCCAATTTTCATAATAAAAACAAATACAAGGGTGAATACGAATCGAATCGGAAAAATGACGAATGTCACAGTATACCCAACTTTTTAGAAATTTCGTCCAGAAATTAAAATAAGCTAACGAAAAAGAAGAAAACTGTCATCGGGTGTCGTTGAAAAGAGGAAAATGTACTAGAAGTTTATAAGTAAAAAGAACAACATCAATCCTTAAATGACCCGAAAAACGCCATAAATGTGAACATAATAAGGACACTTATATATAGGATGTACCAGCGGCGTATCCACCATGTCCTTATTATATCACATTCATATCGTTGTTCGAAATCATGCTTGGTTATGAGTTATTACACACAACTGCACTTGCTATGGCTTCCATACGAGGACTTCAATAATTAAGTGTGCCCCCATAATTATCTTGGTCGTCATTCGGTCCCCATGGTTCATTTCGTTGTGTGGTTTTCAAAAGACATTTTTTTAAGGAGAATTTTGCAAAACTTAATTATTCGATTAATTAACTATAGATGATCTAGTAGGCAATAGTAAGGTGTGAATCAAAGTCAGAAGATATAAAAAGGAATATGGAGGTCTAACATTGAAGGACTAAATGAGGCATGATAAATCAAAACACGTGAACATGAGAATTTGATTAATACAAACTTGAAGTTTGAATAAACATTTGTGAGTATGATTCCCTGAAATGTGATAACATGAGAATGAGGTGAGTTCTATGGGGTGACGTAAGCTTGTATCAAACACAAAATCACAATAAAAGTTTTGGTTAACTTGGCAAAATCATTGAAGAAATGTAATAAAATGTGAGCACGACTTCTATTGTGAAACCATTTACATAATCATGATTATAGTAACGGTTTCCAATAGCGCTAAAACTTGCGAACAACCACACATAGGCCGTTGATTGAGTAAACGAAATGATGTGGAAAAATGCATAGAATTGGGTTTTTCTTGAAAAGCATAATACTCAAACATGAACAACATAGTCATGAAAATATCGTTTAAAATGTAAACGAAATATTTAGCGAAAATGAGGTTTTGAAAGTAGTACACAAATTGTTATTGAATAACTTGAATTCGGTCATGAATAATCAAAACACAAAATAAAATCTCATGTGCATAAAATTACCATCGAAACATCTCATCAATTGAAAAGAAAATCGTAATAACAAACTGGAAGCCAAACTACTTACTAATGTTGTGTGCTACAACTGCCATTACTAACTGGAAGCCAAATTCTCAAGTTCTTATTTTATTAATATTAATTGGGTCATTAATAATAGGATTAAAACATTGAAAAAACTAATTAAAATTACTTTTGCTTATTTGAGACTTGTTCAACCCCAAGACTACTCTTGAGAAAAAAAACTGAATGACACCAACTTTCTTGAATGACACCGCAATTTTGAGACTTGTTCTCAAAATGGTAAAAAGTTCTATGTTCTTGATGTACCGGTTCCATTAGAGCCTGAAAACAATACAGTTGCTGCCAGAAAGGTTCTTGAGAAGCATAATGACGACTCTGCAGAAGTCGCTTGCATTATGCTAGCCACCATGTCTTACGAGCTTGCCAAAGGCTTGGAAGATTTTGGTGCCTATGAGATGCTTCAGCAACTCACGAGCATGTTCTAGAAACAAGCCGGTCAAGAATGCTTTGACACCATGAAACAACTTATAAGCTGCAGAATGGAACAGGGATCCTCTGTTAGTGCGCATGTCGTCAAAATGAAAGGGTACATCAAACAGTTGAAGAAACTTGATTATCCCCTGGCGGATGTAATGGCTGCGGGCTTCATCTTGAACTCTCTCCCCAACTCTTACCACCAGTTCGTAATGAATTTCAATATGAATTCTTGGGTGAAGACAGGGCCAGAGCTTCATGTATGCTCAAGACGGCTGTGATGAATATTTCAACTAAAACTAATCAAGTTCTGATGGTTCGATCTGCTTGTGACAAGAAGCCTAATCCCAAGAACCGGAGTTATAACCCCAAAGGCAAGAAGAAGGTTATTATTGCTGCCAAGCATGACACCGACAAGGGTGTTATAATGTCACACCCTCAAATCCACTAACGGAGTTTTACCGTCAGAGGGTGTGAACTAACATGATCAGAATCATTAGTTATAATCAAACCATAAATAAAGTTTTCAAACCACGTAAACGTTTAAGTGTAGATAAGTGCGGAAGCGTAAAAACATTTAAACCCAATAGTTGCGCCACGCAGGACGACTTAAAACCCAATTAATAATAACAGTTTAAAAAATGAGTTTGCATAACATAAGCGTTCAAAGTAATGCATGATCCTATACCGCACGCCCGCCTCGGCTACCTGAGAATAACATACTAAAAGTGTCAACACGGGGTTGGTGAGTTCACAAGTGTATATAAAATAAAGCGTTTGCGTTTAGCGTTTTGCGTTACCAGATAGTGTTAAATCAATTATATATCTATAGGTAGCTAGCCTATAAAACAAGTATTACTAAGTGTTCGACACCGAAGCTGACTGTTTATCATGTGCCTTGCCACCAGGTCTATCCCGATCATGGTAATGTGTTAGCCAAAATTACACCCACTCGACCTCCAGTCGAGCTTAGCGTTGGGTGGGGTTTGTCAAACCCAGTAGTACTACTCAATAGTGACTCGCTATTATCCAATATTAAACAGTTCGATGTGTAGGACTTCAGTTGTTTCGTTTGCCACTTAGCCTTTACAAGTGATATATAATCTAATAACAAAATCTAAAAGCGTTTCGGAGTATGTTATCTCCCCCAAGTGAAAAGCGTTTAAAAAGTTTAAAAGGGGAAAGTGAAACTCACTGTTTGCGAAGAATTCCCAAAAACAAGTCACCCAAGTGATGAGCATCGCATAAAACTCTCACTAGCGTTCTAAAACAACAAGGAGATTTTCTAAGTGTCGGAACTATTATCGAGTCTTTAGACTCGGCACATAATACCTATGCACAAGATATGTTTCGTGTTTTGTTCGTGAATCGTGTGTGACTTAACAAGCACATTTGTGATACGTTACATGTTGTGAACAATTACTTGCGTGTCAAGTATTAATAATGTACATTACTAGCAATTATTCCCCGCAAGGGCAAATTGGTCAAAACATAACAATTATCTAGCAATTAGCACGTTTCATGTATTTTCACCAAGTTCAGCAGCTAGTTTCATCAAGACAGAATTCTACTTGAAAGATTACTCTATTCAACAGGTCATAGCATCTCAATTAATTCACCAAAATTCTTCACAAAAGCATACATGAGTTAGGTTTCCAGAACATATTTTATTGTATTTTTATTCTACATAGTTTACTCATAATGATCAAAACATTACAACAACTCACAGCAGTCAAATTCATGCGCAACAGAATGTTATTTGTTATTCCCGTTAAATGAAAAATCCAATTAATGCAAGACCAATTGGGTTAGGTTCTTAACTCAACAAGTTAGCTTTCAGAAGTGGAACCAACCCATTTGGTCTCGTAGTTCATGAGATATGATATTTATAAAAAAACTTAACATCAGGTCTCACAATTCAGATTTGCACTTCAGTTTTGTAAAATCATAAAGCTTAACTTTTAATCGTCCAAAAATTACAAACTTGGACTTTATTGAAACTAGACTCAACATAGCACCCTGTAGTGTTAACAACCTCAACCAATTTCCAGATTAACAATTAGTTACAGTTGTTTAAACATAACTTACAATCTGTCCAGTACCAGTTTTGATCTTTAATCACATTTAAATCATTTGACCAACCAAAACACCTCCAAATTAGGCGTGGTTGGACTTTCTGAAAACTAGACTCAGAGTACTACCTTGTGGACTCATAATTAGCTCAGTTTGCTTTTATATTCAACAAGTTACACATTGTTCAAGTTTAACAATCACTTCTGTCAAAACTCAGCAAGCATAAACAATCATCTAACATGCATCCTAAGCATACGACATAACTCAAAACATGTAATACACATAATTAATCATAGAAATCAGTAGTAACCTCTAGGGTTTACAAACAATCAATGATTCAAAGATCTTTCACCGTTTAAAACCACATATGATCATCAATATTAATCACTAACACATAATCAATCATCCTCTAGCAACAATCAAGCATAAGAACACTTATTCATAATTTTTGTGACCTAGGGTTTTAGATTAACCCATTCAAGATCAAAATTAAACATGTAAAATACATAGGATAGTTGTTTATACCTTCCTAGCACCTTAATCTTCAACCAAACTTGAAAGATCTTGTGTGTATGTGTGTGTGTGATTGACGGCAGCCAAGAGCAAGGGGGGGGATCGGGTAGAGAGAGGGAGAGGGAGTGTTAGGGTTTAGATTAATATTATTATTAATAATAACATGTTACATCTAGGTCCCTCAACTTCTAATTTGTACTTTTCTAGCTTATTTTAACTAGTTTGCATATTGAGTTAACGTTCCATACAATGTTATCACATAACACATAAGTCTAACACATAATTATCACATAATTATTGTTTTGATGTTTTTCGTTTATTCACCAATGGTTTGCGTCAATTCGTTTGCGTTTCGGTGCAATTCCCGAAAGACTACACATGTAGTAGTTGTCAAGCGTCATTTAAAACCTTAGTTTAAATGTAATGAGATGTGCGTTATAGATCCAGTGATCTTAAGTTTGAATTGACGGAGTTTGAGTTAACGGAGTTAACTTGAAATTGACGAGTGTCACATATAAAGGTACCACCACCGCATCCCGAGGAGCGCCAGTGCTAACAGTTCAACCAAATGAGACACTAGAAGCGTAACTGTCCTAACTATCTTGCTGAGCTGCAGAAACAGAGGACCAATGGTGAAAGCTCCTCTAAAGGTATTTTCATATACGTTATTGAACTTTTCACTGTTTCTATCAACACATGGGTATATGATACCGGATGTGGTTACCAAATCGTTAATGTCTTGTAGGAGCCTGAAAGCTGGTAGAAGCTAAAACAAGGCAGCATGGAACTCATCGTTTGAGATGGGAAGAGAGTCTCATTTTTACAACTGGCACATATCGTTTTGCTTGTCTGTCTGGCCTTGTAGTTACTTTGAATAACGGTTTGTTTGCACCTGGTTTGACTAGAAACATTATTTCAGTTTCTTTACTTTTTGAACACGGATTTAAGTACACTTTTAATGGTAATGCTATTTCTGCCTTCTTGAATAATGTCTATTTATTTTGAGGCTAAACCTCGAATTGGTATTTATGAAATTGATGTTCAAATTAACAATAATGTATTTAATATTTCTAAACGTATCAGATCTGGCATCAATGATACGTTTCTATGGCATTGCCGACTTGGTCACATAATCAAGGCACGAGTTGAAAGACTCCAATCCGAAGGGATTATTGAATCCATAGGACCAGACTACTACTGTGATCTTGTTTAGCTGGAAAAATCGCCAAGGACGCCTTCACTCATAAAAGTGAACGTGCAAGGGATCTGTTAGGACTGATAAATACTAATGTATGCGTCCCTTTCAGAACTATTTCTAGAAATCATGAAATATACTTCGTTTCTTTTATTGATGATTATAGTCGATATGCTTATGTGTATCTTATGAAAAAAAACATGAAACTTTTGAAAAGTTCAAAGCGTTTCAAAATGAAGTGGAAAACCAACTCCGAAAAACTATTAAAATACTTCGATCAGATCGAGGTGGAGAGTAGCTCAGCTCAGAGTTCATCAATCATCTAAAAGAGCGTGCAATTGTTTCACAACTCACTACACTCGGCACACCCCAACATAATGGCGTGGTGAGAGGAGAAATCAAACCTTTCTAAACGGTCCGATCGAGGATGTGTAGAACTAACTTGCCTCACTTCTTTTGGAGTTTTGCCCGTATGACCGCAGCCTGCATTGTTAATCTGGCTCCAGCTAAAAAGGGAAACAAAACCTCACATGAGATATGGCATGGGTGTAAACCAATTTGTCTTTCTTTAGAGTATGGGGATGCGATGCGTATGTCACCAATGATTCTGATGAAAAACTCGATCCCCGCGGCCTAAAGGTTGTTTTGGTCAGGTACTATAACCAAAGCGGATATTATTTCTTCCACCCTGATACAAATTTCATTTCTATCAAAAGGATGGGCCACTTCCTCAAGAAATAAATTCTCGATCGAGGAACTGGAAATAATATTGTCGATCTTGAAGAATTTCAAGAACCACAAACAACCACTGAGGAAGTTGGAGCGTATGATCAACAAGATACTGTTGATGATACATCAGACATAAACACAAGCGTTCGGAGAAGTAGTAGGACTCACGTACCAAATTTTAATCACCTATGGCATCTAGATTGTCCTGAAGTCCTATTGGTAGCCGAGTCAAATGACGAACTACTACTACAAATCTGCTATCTTATATTCGGAATCTAAGAATTGGCAAGAAGCCATGAACGCCGAGATGCAATCTATGCATGACAATCAAGTCTGGAACTTGGTTGAGCTACCCCCTGAAGGTCGGCAGTAGGGAGCAAGTGGAGTTTCAAAATAAAAACCGACATGCATGGAAATGTACAAACCTATAAAGCACGGCTAGCCGCGAATGATTTTACTCAAACTCAGGGTATTGGCTATGATGAAACCTTCTCGCCCGTTGCTATGACTAAGTCAATAAGGATATTACTTGCCATAGCCGCGTATTATGACTATGAGATATGATAGATGGATGTCAAAACTGCTTTCTTAATGGGTACCTTTCTGAAGATGTCTATATGGTTCAGCCTGAAGATTTTGTCGATCCTAAATATCCTAATAGCGTGCGCAAACTGAATTAGTCCATTTATGGACTCAAATAAGCATCTCGCAGTTGGAGTCTACATTTTGATGAGAAAATCAAAGAGTTTGGTTTTATCAAAAATGAAGATGAGCCTTGTGTTTATAGAAAGGCTAGTGGGAGCACTATATCATTCCTCCTCATGTATGTGGATGATATACTGATCATTGGAAACGGAATTCTTAAGAAAGTTAAGCACTGGTTGGGATCTTGTTTCGCAATGAAAGATCTTGGTAAAGCTGCTTATATTCTAGGAATCAAGATCTACCGAGATAGGTCTAAGCTACTTCTAGGGCTAAGTCAAAGTATATACGTAGACAAAGTCATGGGACATTTCTCAATGGATAACTCCTAGAAAGGAGGATTTCCCATTGCTAAAGGAAACGTATTGAGCAAATCACAATCTCCGGCAACAGACATTGAAACTAAGCACATGCAAGTAATTATATGTGCTTCAACGATTGGTTATATCACGTAAGCTATGTTATGCACTAGACCCGACGTCTCGTATGTTCTAAGCATGACTAGCCGTTTTCAGAAAAGTTCTGGCGTTGCCCATTGGACTACAGTGAAGAACATTCTTAGGTACTTGAAAAGGACCAGGGATATGTTCTTAGTGTTTGGAGGAGTTGAAGAAGATCTACTGTAAGGTGTTACACTGATGCTAGCTTCCACACTGACCGAGATGATTCTTGCTCATAGTCAGGATTTGTATTCCCACTTAATGGAGGAGCTATTTACAGGAAAAGCTCCTATCAGAGTGTGGTGGCAGATTCCACCACTGAGTTTGAATACATAGCTGCATCAGATGCTGCTAAGGAAGCTACTTGGATGAAGAAGTTCATCGCTGATCTTGATGTGGTTATGATTATTTGCAAACCAATCAAGCTATTATGTGATAACACAGGTGCTATTGATCAGGCCAAAGAGCCTAGATCTCATCATAGAGCCAAACCCATTTTAGGGAAGTTCCACCTTATTCGGGATATAATGGAATGAGGAGACATCATAATAAGCAATGTACACACAGATCAAAACCTAGAAGACCCATTCACTAAGCCGATGACTCAGGACAAGCATAATCAAAACAAGAATACTATCGGTCTTAGATGAGCTAGTCATTTGTTTTGATTTAAACAGTTATACTTTTGAGTTCACTTTTGATTTAATGGTTAGATGCAAACGTTGAATATTATAACGGTGTTAATTTTAATACTTTCATTCCATGAATATTGTATTTCTAATTATCCGTAGTTGGTCAAACTCGTGAGTACATTCTGAATTAAGTGTATTTTGACTTTGGACTTAAAGAGTTGACTTCCAAACTCACATACCTTCTTATGAATGACGTTTTGATGTAACTCACCTCAAATCATCTTAATGGATCTTAATCATAAGATGTTTTGATATTGGTATACTCATATATTATCCTTAGACTTGAGATACATATTAGAACTTTCGTTTAATAAACGCTATTCTTTGTTCAATGTTAACCGTTGTCGCGTAACTGCCGTCTATAAGGGAATTGGTTGTGAATATTCTGAAGTTCAATGGGAGTGGTATGTAATCAAGATGGGATTCTATACTCTTACATGATATGTAACAATTAGACATCTTGGCGCCTTCGTTGATTCAAACTGGTAAAGTGTGAGGCCTCACCCAAACTTACTGTGTGTTTGATTGAACCACTTTGACCCGAGAACGAAAATGATAATGATTGAACGCCATATGAGATTGAATAAGATCCATGTCTCATTGTTCAATTGGTGTCTTATACAGAAATGATAGATGACAACGATTACTATATGTTCATTATCTGCATTAATATGAGATTGAATAAGATCCATGTCTCATTGTTCAATTGGTGTCTTATACAGAAATGATAGATGACAACGATTACTATATGTTCATTATCTGCATTAATGTATTCCAAGATTCTTTGGTTAATAAATTAAATGTCATAACCTATTGGGGGCACTCATGTGTGGCTAGAGCACCGCTGGCTATCAGCATTGAGAAACTTAACTTGAATCCGTCGAAGTGGGATACTGTTGGAAATATGGACCGGTTCTCTTAAGTCAACGTGACTGACCAGGTTGTTATCCGTGAGGGATACACCATGGGCAACAAACATAAGCCGCTTATGAGAGTTAAACAATATTGACTTACGAACGAGATATGTACCTTTAAAAGGATTAGGCTTGCGATGGGCTTGGTGGCCCGACATGATTAATTAGTTACATGATCGAGTTAATATGTCATTAGGGATAATTAAGAATAAAACAAGAAACACTAGCCACCTTTTCCTATCTCTCTACCTCTGGGCTCCTCCTTGCTGCCGCCGGCCACCGCAGCAGGCTACAGCCTGCTGCAGTCAAGCTGCAGTCTGCCGTAGCAAAGCCACAACTGCCGCAGCCCACTGGCCTCTGCCACCCGTGCCATCACCACTATTCGTGCACCACCATTGTTTGTCGTTAATCTCGGTCGGTCACCTACCATCGTCCATTAGCCGTCGTTGTCTCAACCGTTTAATTTATTAACCGAGGTAAACTTAAATAATGTTGTGAATATTATTTATTAACTTTGGTTATTTGTCTCGTACTCGTATTGTTTGTAACTGGATCATGTAGGGTTCCTAAAAGTGATGATTACTCGTTTTGTATTCTGTTGCGTATTCGTATTATTAATTGATTAATAACTGTAACGATTCCGGCAGAATCAGGTATACCCTAACCGGTATATACTATTTATGTGCTATTTAATAATGAATATGTGAAGTATAATGTGTTTATACGAGTATGTATGATTCACAGTACGGATTATACTCGATTATACAGTTAATCGTATTGGAAATACGATCAACCAATTAACGGTTATTGAAACCCGAACGAATCGAGGATTACATTATAGACGAGATATATGATATTTAGTGATGTTTACGAAGTATTAAAGCTTCGGGATAAGTGAATTAAAGCACATAAAAGAATTTTCGATTTAATGGTACGTCGGTACGTTAAACGAAACCTTTAATACCAAACCGAGCAAGAGACGATCGATCAAGCCGAAAAAGATGCGCAATTATTGATAATATGATGTTTTAAGTTAATGAAAGTCATGGTTTAAGTTTTTGAAGTTTTTAAATCGGTTTTATATAAATTTCATTTTTAAGCAGAAAAACAACCGTTTTAGCCTCGTTTTAAGCCGAATTAAACATTTAACCGAAAAACGAACTGAACCAGATTATCCAAAACATTATCCAGATCTCTGATATCCGAATGTGTGGCTAGAAATGGAGAGGTGGGTCCCACCCCACCTCCCTCTCACTTCCGGTCGCAAAAAGGGGTGTAACCCCCTTTGCTTTATTATTTTTTTGTAAACCATATCCAACATCCATCATTTTCTCTCAATTTCATGAGCCAAAATCCAGAATTTTTGCAAGAAAACCGAGGTAAAAATCGAGTTATTTACGTGTTCATCTTCGTTTCTTAGTTTATTTGCAAGAAAATGAGGTTTCAAGTGAAAAAGGGTGAAAACCCGAGATGAAAACCAATTCTTGCATGATCAAGTGATGTATACGGGTTATACAACGGATCTTGGTCCAAGAAAGGAGTTAAACGAACCAAAAACGAATTTTTACGGTTAAATCTTTGTTTTTAAATCATAACCGAAACCATGAAAGAAATGGCTTGGTTGGGGGTGTAACTTGCTTGGTGTGGTGTTATTGTGATTGTAGGTGTTGTATCTAGTTGTTAGCAAAGGCTAGAAAGCGAGATCCTTGCGATTTGAAGCTAGAAACACAAGGTAGTTCGGTTTTTGTGTGATGTTTATGTTTTGGACAGATTGTTACACGTTTAAAGTTAGGCTACGAAATTTTCACAGAGATGATCTACACATGAAAATATGAGATCTGTGAAATTTTGGTAATTTTTGGACAAAGGATGAATATTTGGTAAATTTAATGCTCGGTTTTGGCCAAAAATGGTGAAAAATAGTTAAATATCATGTAAAATTCTGGAAAATTCTAGATAAGCTTTTTATAACATTTAAAAGTCACACACAAAATTTTAGGTCAGTTGGAGAAGTCTAAGTAGGCTTTTCGGTTAAACGAGTTCTAGGGTTTTCTAGCTCGGTTTTAGTGAAAATGGCATATAAAAAGAGATTTTGGTTCTGGAAAAATTACAGGGGACTATGTGGATGTCAAGGGTCATCCAGAAAAAATTTGGGATTTTTCTAAGATCGTTTGGTATTTACGACATATTTAGTGTTTAAATGGTGTTTAAAAATAGATAAATAAATTTTAAATATAAAAATTAATTCTGGAAATATTTTTATTAAATTCCTCACTGTCAAAAAGTGATTTGTGCAAAATTTCAAGATCCGAGACTAAACGGATAATTATTTGTGCTAAAAAGAAAATAAAAACAAACTTTTAAAGTTTAAAACGCGTAAACCGGTAAAGTTCGCCTAAGCGAGCTGACTGGTGTATAAAAACCCTAAAAATGAACTATTTTCATATAGTTGAATTAAACAAGTAAAAATAAATCATCCGAAAATAATTCGGATGATTTGGGTATTTTTATCCGATTTAACAGTTTCCGGTGCACTAAAGACGGAAACGGGTCCCGCGGCCAATCGGGGCGACTAAACCGAGCTCTAATTTCACAACTTTAATTAAATTATCAGTCAACAACCATTTTTTGGGTCGTGTGTGACCAAACTCATTTTTGAAACGTAAAAACGGATAACCGTGCTAGGCACGCAAAACGGGAAAATGAACTAGTAGTAATTTTAACTATTGAACTCTAAACGATATCACAATCTGAGTCCGGAGAAGTGTATCTGGGTTAACATTGCCCCCAGAACGGGTACAGTACTGGGTTAACAGTGTCCCCAGAAGTACAGGTTAACACTGTTAAAGTTATATTAATAGTGATTGTATAGTAACGAACTTAGGGATCGTATTACAGATCCGGATTAAAAGCTTGCGTACTGTGTTGTGTTACCTGCTTGTTTACGATAAGGTGAGTTTTACGAGCCCCTTTTTCTGAATTGTTTTAAATATTTTCTCGGGGCGGAAGCATGTTACTACTGAAATGTTTAAGTACATACTGAACGCATGGATTTGCGTGGATTTATATATATATATTTTATTGTACGGGAATCGTACGGAAATGTACTAAGATGGTAATTGTCTGAGTTGCTAGCATTCTAAGGCCCCGGAACACGAGTGATTAACTGAAAGCCGGTAGAGCGTGGATAGTACTATTGGTCTGACAAACCCAACTGGTCCGGCATGGATTTTGCTGATGTTTCCCAGCAGTTGCACATGTCTATTTTGTTGTTATTTATTTTGCTATCTAATGTTAGACATAGCGGTTTGGGGCTGGTCCGTGGGCGGGGGATATGCCACGGGGGTTGTGTGTGATAGTTAGAGGTTTCACTTGTGGGCTCAGCATAATTACATCGCTAATATATGATTATGATAATGATTTATCACTGTTTATTTAAATTAGTGAAACTCACCAACTATTCGTAGTTGACCCGTTTTCTTTACATGCTTTTTAGGTACCCCCAAACTGGAATAATTGCTACATGCTTGACGATGCGTGCTTTTAGTGGAAGCTTAATGATCTTTTTGTATTAAATATGTTAATGTAATGTTGGTAAAACTTATGTGCTATCGCCTAGACGGGAACTAAACTCGGAACAATGTAATATGATGTAAATTAATGTAGTGGTGTTTTCTTTATAAGCAATGATGTTGATATCAGACGTGTCTGTTGCATCCCGTTTACGTTTCCGCTGCGGTTACGGGGTGTTACAGAACTTGGTATCAGAGCCATTGGTTATAAAGAATTAGGATGTCTTTAAAAGATACCTAAAATATAACCAGTAGCTCAAGTATTATAGGATCTGAATATCAACTAATAATTTATAGTGACGAGATCTGGATGAACTTGGATGGACAAGTGAGTTATTATGGCCCGGAACATAATAACAGACTTGTCCGCACGAGGGAATTCAGGGGAAGTCACGAGGAACTTTAATAGGTAAAATCGGCAACATATGTGTAAGTATATGATAATATTTTTATGTGACAAAGTTGTATAAGTATGTGTAAATTAATTATGATTTACATTATGGAAGGAACTATATGTTTGCTAACTTGTGTACAGGTAAGGATGTCGAGATCACAAAGTCTGTCAGTGGAGGAGGACCCGGAGGAGACCAGTTCCGGGGACTCTAGGAGCTTACGCTTAGCATCCAGCACTGAGCCTAGTGAGACTAGCCGTAGGAGTACTAGTCTGTCCTCCCCTACTAGGGTTGCCAGATCCCCCACCCCACCCGCACCACAGGCCACCCCTACCTCTCCCAGACCCGGTCCCCGCCTCACGGCGCGGATCAGTGTCCCTTATGTCCCACCTACCTCTACCCCACCCAGACCCACTTACCATAGGGGCGAGTCCTCCCGCCCCCAGCCCGAGCCTGTGCCTCCACCCGTGTGGGGTACCCCTAGGTTGGAGAGGGATGAGCGTCCCTCATCCGAGGCTGCATGGCTCCGAGTGCTCACCGAGCAGGTGATTGAGCACACCACCGCCTTAGCGGTGGGGATCCAGTGGAGGAGACACCTGGCGGACTGCGTACTGGACAGCCAGTACGCGATTGGCCAGCTGAGGAGGGAGGGCGCATACTCCCAGTGGATGATTGACCGGATGGAGACACGGATCCGGGGTTTGATGGCGGTGTTAGTGGTGATGGTGGCAGTGTTGGTGTGGTTGGTGTACCACCATGTTTAGTCATGTTAGGGTGGTAGTAGTCAGGGTCCGCTTTTTGATACTCTATGTAAGCAGTTAGTGGCGATGCTAACAAAGAGTAAATCTTGGGTAGTTATAGTACAGCCACTAGCCCATAGGGGGCCCTTTTTGGGGATATCATTATAGATACCTTTGGTGTATCATTCAAGCACTGACCCATAGCGGTTATGTCGAAATGATGACGATATAGGACCGATGTATGAAAACTTAATCTATGTGTTGATGGTAGGAATGTAATGTGTATTGACGTTTATGTAATATGTACTGATGTTTATTAATGAATGGAATATGTGTTGTGTATCGAGATTGGAATTTGTATTAATTATATGTATTTTTCTTAATGTTGTGTAGAATGGCACCAAAACGGTCAGCTCAAATGTCAGAAGTGGATGTGAGTCGTCTGATTGCTCAACAGTTAGAGACGGCGATACCGGATATAGTATCGCGCATCGCCGCCAGTATTAATAATACGACCAATCCAGCACCTGCGAGCAATCAAACGACCACCAATAATGATGGGGAACAAAATGTTAACTCTCCACCGAATGGTAACCCGATTCCGAGTAATGACGCACCGCCTAGGGTGGTCGTTACAGACAGTAATGGCCCTATACCTAGTGTAGAAACGAACCGCACTGAACCGACTCCTGCAACAAAGGGATGTTCAATCAAAGATTTCATGTTGTGCAAGCCCCTAGAATTTAGCGGGTCTGAGGGACCAAATGTGTTGGTTAAGTGGATTGAGAAAATAGAGTCTGTTGTGAACATCAGCAACTGCCCTGAGGATTACGTTGTTAAGTATGCTACCTGCACGTTCACGGACCATGCCTTGACATGGTGGAACACAATAGTGCAAACTCGCGGTCAGGCAGCGACAAACCGCATGACCTGGGCAGAGCTCAAGGCCCTTGTACTGGAGCATTTCTGCCCGAAAAACAAACTGCAGAAATTAGAAAACGAATTGTGGAACCTGGAGATGCAGGGGGCAGACCACTTGGGTTATAAAAACCGATTCAATGAGTTGTCGCGATTGGTGCCATGGTTGGTCACCCCAGAGTCAAAGAGGGTTGAGCGTTATATATGGGGACTAACTCCAGTAGTAAGGAGTATAGTCAACGCTTGGGGACACCAGACGTTTGAGGGTGCGGTGACGCAAGCTGGTATCGTCACATACGATTTCGTTAGGAGTGGGTCACTGAAGGTGGCAGGAGAGTCCGCTGGAGGAAAGCGAGGTACGTATGACAATAGGATCCAGGAGAAGCAGCAAAATAAACGTGCTAGGCCCGCTGCCCAGAACTACGCCATGACTAGTTCAGGAGGAAGGCAGGAACCACAGAAAGGGACGTTCCCTAAGTGTGGGAAATGCGGTTACCAGCATGGTGGCGAGTGCAGGGGGGCAGTGTGCCATCGGTGTGGCAGGAATGGGCACTACGCACCGAGTTGTAGGACAAACCTAAACAATCTGAACCGACAACCGCAACCTATCCGTGCGCAGCCATTTAGAACCCAACCAGCCCGACAACAATACCCACAAGGAAACCAAATGATGACCACCAGCCGTGCTTGCTTTGAATGCGGCAGCACAGATCACTTCAAGAGAAACTGTCCGAAACTAAACCAGGGAGGGAACGGGAGGCAAACCATGGGTCAGGCATCGTCGTCCAATCCGGCGAGAGGTCGAGCATTTGTGATGGGGGCGAACGAAGCACACCAGGACCCCAGCGTAGTGACAGGTACATTCCTCATCTCTGATCATTACGCTTCTGTATTATTTGATACGGGCGCCGATAGAAGTTTTGTCTCCGTTAAGTTCCTATCGATAGCAACCCTTCCGATTAGTGATACCATAGAACCTTATACCGTAGAAGTCGCTAACGGTAAAACCATGATAGTTAATCGGATAGTTCGAAATTGCCCTTTTATTCAGAACGATCAATCCTCCCTGATTGACTTATTACCGGTAGAATTAGGTAGTTTTGACGTGATAGTGGGAATGGATTGGTTTGCACGTAACAAAGTGGAAATAAACTGTGAAAAGAAAATCGTCAAGATCCGGGTGTCGGATGACGAAGAGGTGTTAGTGCAAGGAGAGAAGTCGGGCACAATGATACCATTTATATCCCATCTCAAGGTGTTAAAATATATACGCCAGGGATGCGTGGCGTATCTAGCGAACTTGATGGCCACAGATTCTGAGGAGAAACGGGTGGATGATATCCCGGTGGTACGCGAATTTCCACAAGTTTTCCCAGAAGAACTTCCTGGATTACCGCCAACCCGACAGGTCGAATTCAGAATCGATTTAATACCTCAAGCTGGCCCTGTTGCTAAAGCACCCTACCGACTTGCACCGTCCGAGATGCAAGAATTATCCAATCAGTTGCAAGAATTGTTGGATAAAGGATTTATACGTCCTAGTCATTCCCCGTGGGGTGCACCTGTATTATTCGTGAAAAAGAAGGACGGGAGCCTTCGAATGTGCATTGATTACAGGGAGTTGAACAAGTTAACAATCAAAAATAGGTACCCTCTTCCCCGAATTGATGACCTGTTTGACCAGCTGCAAGGTGCGAGCTATTTCTCAAAAATCGATCTTAGATCGGGATACCATCAGGTTAGAATTCAGGAAGAAGATATCCCAAAAACCGCATTCCGGACTCGCTACGGCCATTACGAGTTCTTAGTTATGCCTTTCGGGCTAACAAATGCGCCGGCAGTGTTCATGGACCTCATGAATCGAGTCTGTAAACCTTACCTCGACAAATTCGTCATTGTGTTTATTGACGATATTTTGATCTACTCGAAAAGTAGAGAAGAGCACGAGCAACACTTAAGAATAATTTTATAGCTTCTGGATCATGAGAAGTTGTATGCAAAATTCTCCAAGTGTAACTTCTGGTTACAAGAAGTGCAATTCCTCGGTCACGTTGTAAACCATCATGGAATACACGTTGATCCGAGTAAGGTTGAAGCAAATAAGAATTGGCAAGCGCCTAAATCGCCAAAGGAAATCCGTCAATTCTTAGGCTTAGCTGGATATTATCGTCGATTTATAGAGAACTTTTCCAGCATCGCCCAACCTTTAACTCTCCTGACTCAAAAGGATCGAAAGTATGAATGGGGAGAAGAGCAGGAAACGTCTTTTCAATCGTTAAAGCAAAAATTGTGCCAAGCGCCGATTTTAAGTCTCCCCGATGGAGACGATGGTTTTGTCGCGTGTTGTGACGCATCGCGTAGAGGGTTAGGATGCGTGTTGATGCAGAATAATAAGGTCATAGCCTATGCTTCCCGATAGTTAAAAGTACACGAGAAAAATTACACTACTCACGACTTAGAACTGGGAGCGGTTATCTTCGCACTTAAAATCTGGAGACATTATCTCTACGGTACGAAGTGCACCATCTTCACCGATCATAAAAGTTTGCAGCACATATTCGATCAGAAAGAACTGAATATGAGGCAACGAAGATGGGTCGAGTTGTTAAGCGATTATGACTGTGACATCCGTTATCACCCCGGCAAAGCTAACGTCGTAGCCGATGCCTTGAGTAGGAAAGATCGGGTTAAGCCATTGCGATTGCGAGCACTGGGGATGATAGTCCAGTCGAACCTTTCGGACCTGATTCGAGTCGCTCAATGTGAGGCGTTGAAAGAGGAACAATTGGAAAATGAGGGACTTTACGGCAATGAGAAGAATTTCGAACAGCGCGTGGACGAAATTCTCTATTTCAAAAATCGGATTTGGATCCCGACCCTCCATAACCTTCGTGATTTAATCATGGACGAAGCGCATAGATCGAAATATTCCATACATCCGGGATCGGATAAGATGTACAAGGATGTGAAGGAGTTCTACCTGGTGGCCGGGTATGAAAAAGGATATAGCAACGTATGTCGGTAAGTGTACGACTTGTGCGAGAGTTAAGGCGGAGCACCAGAAACCCTCCGGGATGTTACAACAACCGGAAATTTCCGAATGGAAGTGGGAGCAAATCACGATGGATTTTGTGACACATCTCCCTAAGACATCCCGAGGACATGATGCAATTTGGGTAATCGTTGATCGATTAATCAAATCAGCACATTTTATCCCGATTAGGAATAATTATAACACTGAGAGACTTGCGCAGATTTATATAAATGAAATTGTGTCACGTCATGGGATACCCATCTCAATCATCTCCAATCGAGATAGCCATTTCACCTCCAATCTTTGGCAAGCTGTGCAAGAAGCGCTGGGGACGCGTATTGATCTAAGCACAGCTTACCACCCTCAGACCGATGGTCAGTCTTAGAGGACCATCCAAACTCTGGAGGATTTGCTTCGTGCATGAGTACTGGATTTTAAGGGAAATTGGGATCAACATCTCATACTTGTTGAATTTTCCTATAATAACAGTTATCATAGCAGCATAAAGGCGGCGCCTTACGAAGCATTGTATGGTCGGTAGTGCCGATCACCACTCTGTTGGACTGAAGTGGGCGACACTCAGGTTATTAGATCAGACCTGGTCCAGGAAACGACCAGCAAAATCCTTGAAATTAGGGACAATCTGAAGGCCGCGCGGGATTGGCAGAAGAGTTATGCCGATACCCGTAGAAAACCGTTGTTGTTTGAGAAAGGTGATAAAGTGTATTTGAAGGTATCACCTTGGAAGGGTGTAGTCAGATTTGGAAAGGCGGGGAAGTTAGCCCCTAGATATATTGGACCATTCAATATTACTTCAAAAATCGGTCCCGTAGCATACCGATTAGAACTACCCGATGAACTGAGTGCAGTTCACAACGTGTTTCATGTATCGAACATGAAAAGATGTCTGGCGGATGAGACATCGGTGTTACCTTTAGAGGGTGTACAAATAAGTGATAAGCTCAATTTCGTAGAGGAACCCATAGAAATAGTAGACGGGAAAATCAAGCAGCTTAGACACAATAAGATTTCGTTGGTCAAAGTTAGATGGAATTCGCAACGAGGCCCAGAATATACATGGGAACGAAAGGACGAATTCCGGAAGAAATACCCCTACCTATTTCCTCAAAATGAAGCTGTCGACGCGTAAAATTTCGAGGACGAAATTTTTGTTACGGGGGGAGAATGTAACGATTCCGGCAGAATCAGGTATACCCTAATCGGTATATACTATTTATGTGCTATTTAATAATGAATATGTGAATTATAATGTGTTTATACGAGTATGTATGATTCACAGTACGGATTATACTCAATTATACAGTTAATCGTATTGGAAATACGATTAACCGATTAACGGTTATTGAAACCCGAACGAATCGAGGATTACATTATAGACGAGATATATGATATTTAATGGTACATCGGTACGTTAAACGAAACCTTTAATACCAAACCAAGCAAGAGACGATCGATCAAGCCGAAAAAGATGCGCAATTATTAATAATATGATGTTTTAAGTTAATGAAAGTCATGGTTTAAGTTTTTGAAGTTTTTAAATCGGTTTTATATAAATTTCTTTTTTAAGCCGAAAAACGACCGTTTTAGCCTCGTTTTAAGCCGAATTAAACATTTAACCGAAAAACGAACTGAACCAGATTATCCAAAACATTATCCAGATCTCTGATATCCGAATGTGTGGCTAGAAATGGTGAGGTGGGTCCCACCCCACCTCCCTCTCACTTCCGGTCGCAAAAAGGGGTGTAACCCCCATTGCTTTATTATTATTTTGTAAACCATATCCAACATCCATCATTTTCTCTCAATTTCATGAGCCAAAATCCAGAATTTTTGCAGAAAACCGAGGTAAAAATCGAGTTATTTACGTGTTCATCTTCGTTTCTTGAGTTTATTTGCAAGAAAATGAGGTTTCAAGTGAAAAAGGGTGAAAACCCGAGATGAAAACCAATTCTTGCATGATCAAGTGATGTATACGGGTTATACAAGGGATCTTGGTCCAAGAAAGGAGTTAAACGAACCAAAAACGAATTTTTACGGTTAAATCTTTGTTTTTAAATCATAACCGAAACCATGAAAGAAATGGCTTGATTGGGTGTGTAACTTGCTTGGTGTGGTGTTATTGTGATTGTAGGTGTTGTATCTAGTTGTTAGCAAAGGCTAGAAAGCGAGATCCTTGCGATTTGAAGCTAGAAACACAAGGTAGTTCGGTTTTTGTGTGATGTTTATGTTTTGGACAGATTGTTACACGTTTAAAGTTAGGCTACGAAATTTTCACAGAGATGATCTACACATGAAAATATGAGATCTGTGAAATTTTGGTAATTTTTGGACAAAGGATGAATATTTGGTAAATTTAATGCTCGGTTTTGGCCAAAAATGGTGAAAAATAGTTAAATATCATGTAAAATTCTGGAAAATTCTAGATAAGCTTTTTATAACATTTAAAAGTCACACACAAAATTTTAGGTCAGTTGGAGAAGTCTAAGTAGGCTTTTCGGTTAAACGAGTTCTAGGGTTTTCTAGCTCGGTTTTAGTGAAAATGGCATATAAAAAGAGATTTTGGTTCTGGAAAAATTACAGGGGACTATGTGGATGTCAAGGGTCATCCAGAAAAAATTTGGGATTTTTCTAAGATCGTTTGGTATTTACGACATATTTAGTGTTTAAATGGTGTTTAAAAATAGATAAATAAATTTTAAATATAAAAATTAATTCTGGAAATATTTTTATTAAATTCCTCACTGTCAAAAAGTGATTTGTGCAAAATTTCAAGATCCGAGACTAAACGGATAATTATTTGTGCTAAAAAGAAAATAAAAACAAACTTTTAAAGTACATACTGAACGCATGGATTTGCGTGGATTTATATATATATTTTATTGTACGGGAATCGTACGGAAATGTACTAAGATGGTAATTGTCTGAGTCGCTACCATTCTAAGGCCCCGGAACACGAGTGATTAACTGAAAGCCGTTAGAGTGTGGATAGTACTATTGGTCTGACAAACCCAACTGGTCCGGCATGGATTTGCTGATGTTTCCCAGCTAGTTGCACATGTCTATTTTGTTGTTATTTATTTTGCTATGTAATGTTAGACATAGCGCTTTGGGGCAGGTCCGTGGGCGGGGGATATGCCACGGGGGTTGTGTGTGATAGTCAGAGGTTTCACTTGTGGGCTCAGCATAAATACATCGCTAATATATGATTATGATAATGATTTATCACTGTTTATTTAAATTAGTGAAACTCACAATCTATTCGTAGTTGACCCGTTTTCTTTACATGCTTTTTAGGTACCCCCAAACTGGAATAATTGCTACATGCTTGACGATGCGTGCTTTTAGTGGAAGCTTAATGATCTTTTTGTATTAAATATGTTAATGTAATGTTGGTAAAACTTATGTGCTATCGCCTAGACGGGAACTAAACTCGGAACAATGTAATATGATGTAAATTAATGTAGTGGTGTTTTCTTTATAAGCAATGATGTTGATATCAGACGTGTCTGTTGCATCCTGTTTACGTTTCCGCTGCGGTTACGAGGTGTTACAATAACTATCAAACTCTTTTTAATAAACCGGGTTTAAATGTTAAACCATTGACTGATCACCACTGGAATCCAACACACATGACAATATGTGGACTGTTCTTCCACAGCTGTTTTTCTGATCCCTTAGAATAACGAGCCGCTCCAACCCGTCTGCTGATCCTTTGTGAAAACAAAGTTTTATTTACCTTAATTGTGTTAGCCCAAAAATGGTTGGATTTAATTTGGTTAAAAGTTCATGAGACGGATCAAAATCACCTTATGATGTAAACGAAACTGATTAACTCTTTAATGTATCGAGCGGAAATCGATACAACATGAAAAACACGATAATATCTCGTTAAGCCCAAAGTTTATTGATAGTAGACACACGATACAAATATATTACAATTAAGCACGAGCTTGAATGTATCCGCAAATACAACAATAATAGCAAACGATCCAGAAGCTTGACTAATTGGATCTGCCGCCAGTGCCATCACCACTGCCGGTCCGTTCGGGCACCACCATCAGTTTCGTCCGTTACCCATCAGTGTCTCAACCGTTTAATATATTAACCGAGGTAACCTAAATAATACAGTGAATATTATTCATTTACTTTGGTTATTTGTCTCGTACTCGTATTGTTTGTAACCGGATCCTGTACGGTTCCAAAAAGTGATGATTACTCGTTTTGTATTCTGCTGCGTATTCGTATTATTAATTGATTAACAAGTATCAAACGATTTTTAATAAATCGGGTTTAAATGTTAAACCCTCGACTGATCAACACTGAAGCCCAACACACAAGACACTGTGTGGACTGTTCTTCCACAGCTGTTTTTCTGATCCCTCGGAATAACGAGCCTCTCCAACCCTTCTGCTTATTCTTTGTGAAAATGAAGTTTTGTTTAGATGAATTGTGTCAGCGGCAAAAATGGCTGGATTTAATTTGGTTAAGATTTCAAGAGACGGATCGAAATCACGTTGCAATGTAAACAAAACTGATTCAACTCTTTAATGTATCGAGCGGAAATCGTTACAAGATGAAAAACACGATGATATATCGTTTAAGCCCAAAGTTTGTTAAAAGTAGACACACGATACAAAGATATTACAATTAAGCACGAGCTTGACTGGATCCACAAATACAGTAGTAAAAGATAATGATCTAGAAGATTAACTAACTAACTAACTAACAACAACCTATTTATAGACAATGAAAAATATTAGCAGCTATAGAGTATAACATTTGATCCTCCATAGAAGTTCACATGCCACCACACGTATAAGTCGCATGTACATTATGCGCGTATAACAAGGTCAACGTATAACATTGTATTAATCAAATATACGGAGAATAGTAGCCGCAAAAATCAATCAACTAATATTTCAATCAAAATGTGGAGAATGGAAACCGCATCACATATACACCGATGTACATGCAGCAAAAACTTATACACCCTTATTCGTGCAATGTAGCAGCAAGTAACAACCTGTATAAGTGCGAATAATCAAGTATCCATCAGCCGTATACGTCTATGTTTAAACGCATATGTCATATACGTTCAAACATCCCTCCAAGACTTATACGGTTAATATTAACCAATTATTCGTTCTTTGAAAAATCCGTCAAAGTACTACTATCAATAAAACCTTGGGCTTAAACAAGATATTTATCGTGTATCGACTTCCGCTCGATACATTGAAGAGTTGAATCAGTTTCTTTTACATCGTTATGTGATTTCGTTCCGTCTCATGAAATTTTAAGATTGAACAAATGTGTGATGAAACTGTGCCAGCTGAAGGAGTTCCAACGACAGTTTATGTTGAAGTAGAGTATGCTAATCATGCCTTCATGGCTGCACATGTAAAATTCTCTACTAATGTTAAACATTTTTGTGAACTACGTTATGAAAAAGATTTTGTGATTAACTCAGTTAAAGAAGATTACAAATAAATGTGTCAATATTATAAAAGAAATAAAGAAGCTTTTGATAAACTTCAAAAATGTAAGAAAAGATTGTGGGTGAAAATCCTACAAATGAGAAACAATTTCTATGCTTATTCACACAATTAAAGATAAAAGAAATTGCTATCAATAGGCATGTTGATGATAAAGCGGAACTAAAAAAGGAAATTCAATTTATTAAAACTGAAATTAAAAGAGTTGACACTCAACATAAAATCACATCGTCCAAAAGCATTCTATTAAGGACAAAAAGGATCATTCAAAATATCTTGTTGTACCGCCACCTATTTGGAGCTCCTATGTTCCAAAAGAACCTGAAGGGTTTCTTAGGACGATGAATGTGGTGACCGATTCACCACAACATGGTGTATCATCATCTATTTCTTGTGATGAGAAACTTGTTAAGTCTTTCAATAGTTCTAAATGTGAGAGTGAAGTGGGTAAGAAAGTTGCTGAATTTGTGTTTTCTAAGATAAAATCTGAAACAAGTGACAAATGTGTTAATCAAAAGGTTAAAACAAGACCTGAAACTCAATCATGTACTAATACTGGTAATCAGAACTCGAAATTGCTAAAACCAGTTTTTATTACAAAATAAAAGGTATTGGGTTTAAAGAGGGTAACCAAGAGTCTTTAAAACCAAATGTTGGCTTTCAAGAGATTACTTTTGTTAAATGTAAGACTTCCGAGGAAGAGAAAGCGGCCATCTTTACAAGGCAGTCAAATGATGATTTTATAGACTCAAGGCAAAAAGGGAAAGAGAAAAGAATCATGTTCTTCCCGTTGAAAAAATTGTTGATTGGAGGAAATGTTTTTGTTGTCATGAGGAAGTACATTGGTTCTATTCATGTCCTAAATGATTCTCTTAATCTCAAGAAAGAAAACACGTGGTGCACAAAAAACCACATGTGAAAGTTCCATTTATAAAATCTACATCTCCACCCATAAAAATTTTAAAAAGACGTGTGGATAAGGAACTCAAAAGGTTTTTGAAGTAGGTGAATGTTCAAAAGTTAAGAAAATTGACGGTTTTTACAAGAAGGCAAGTTCTGTTTGGCAGAACTGGGTGGTTCAGGGTAAAATCAAAGATATAAATTCAACCACTGAGAATGAAGTTCAGACTTCTAAAATTGAAAAAGTTGAATGAGTTGAGTCTTTAAAATCTGAGCCTTCAAATTCTATTTCGTTTAATTCATGATCATCGGTTGATTCTTTGACTGACTATGAGGATGTAGTTTTAATGATTGTTTCTATGAGGCATTGAAACAACCCAAGACCAAGAAGGCTTGGGTTTCCTTGTTTCACTAATTGCTTACTTTTGTAGGGGCATTCAAGATCTAACGACTCATGTTGGATTATGGATAGTGGAGCCTCTCGACACATGACAGGAACTCATCATTTGTTAAAGAATATTAAATCTATTCGAGGAGGATATGTGGGGTTTGCAGGAAATCAAGGAGGATAAATTGTTGGTGAGGGTACTTTATCAAATGGGAAAGTGATGTTCGAGAATGTGAATTACATCACGGAGTTTGAGAATAATTTGCCGTGTATCTCCCAAATTTGTGACAAAGGCTTTCAACACACTTTACAATTCCAGATTGTATGATTCTGAGGCCTGGGTACAAGATTCCAGATGAATGGATATTGATGAAAGCACCAAGGTAGAATGATCTTTATGTTCTTAACCTGAGTGTTGCATCATCGACTCAAAGTATTGTACAATGCTTTGTCACCAAGGCGTCTGAAAAGGAGTTGGGGTTATGGCGTCGTCGAATGGGTCACATCAATGTTTGCAAGATGATCAATCTTGTTCATAACCAACTGGTTGATGGGGTAAACGTCAAGGGTCTCCATTTTAGTACTGATTGCTTGAGTTGTAAGAAGGGCAAACTTACAACGAAGTCTCTCAACGAGGCCTGGGTACAAGATTCCAGATGAATGGATATGGATCAATCTTGTTCGCACCCAACGAAGTCTCTCAACTCAATAAACTTACCTTTCGAGAGGGTACACATGGATTTGTTTGGTCTCATGAATGTCAAAAGTATCATCGAAGAACTTTATTGTTTGGTGGTCACCCATGATTACTCACGCTTCTTGTGGGTGATGTTTCTTGAATTGAAAGATGAGACCTTCGCCAGTTTGATGATTTTATTCAAGAAGCTCGAGATGATATATAATCTTCCAATGCGAAGAATCAGGAGCGACAATGGTACTGAGTTCTGGACAAACCGAATGCTTCAATACTGTAACAAGCGTGGTATTATTCATGAATTCAATGCTCCCTATACACCACATTAGAATGGAGTTGCTGAATGAAAGAATAGGACATTGATTGAAACGGTTAGGGCGATGTTGGCTATTCGAAACTACCTGTTAGTTGTTGGTTAGCAGCTGTTGCCTCAGCGTGTTACACTCTGTTGGTGCATAATGTCAGTAGTTCAGTATCTTGTGTTTTGTATGTGTCTGTAATCGTGTTAGATTGTTTGTTTTGGTTTTGAATATTGTTTAGCACAAGTTCTCCTGGGATGTAGGCGAACTTGGAAATAAGCGAAGTTATGACAACTTCGCCTAGTATGTTAGGCAAAGTTGTTGAGGTCTATTTAAACCTCACTTCGGCTTATCTTAAAAAAAAGGTTTTTTTTCTGAACGAACGTGTTGGTGATTATTGATATCACGTGTTGAAGTGTTGCAATACAATTGTGTTTATTAGTATTGTGACGTGTCTTTGTTTATTGGTTCAACGTATTATCTATCTTACGCTCGTATCGTATTACGTGGGGATTCCGCACCCTCGTGTTACGAGATACTCCTGTGTAGATCCGGCTGGAACCTACAATTGGTATCAGAGCGTTTGCTCGTAATTGTGTGGTTCAGGATTATCACACGGGTGTTAAGATCGTTCCGTTCGACTATTCGCGGAACGAGTTTACGTTGAAATACATAGTTTTTGTGTCTTGCCCATCTCCCACCATCAAATATACCCCAAAACACCTTCGCATACCTCGCAATACATCCAAATAAAACCTGCAAAACCTCGTGTTCATCAGGCGAAGTTGCCGTCATCTTACATAGGGTTTAAGCGAACTTATAAGGTTTAAGCGAAGTTACTGTGCAGCGAAGTTAAGCTTCAAGAGAAGTTGAGCTTCAAGCGAAGTTAAGTCCAAGCGAAGTTACGACCAAGCGAAGTTATATTAACTTCGCTATCTGATCACTGTTTTAAAAAAAAAATACTTTCTTTGTATTTCGAGTCGTGTTTCTTTCAACTATGACTTCAATAAACATTACAGAAATGGTAAAGATGGAGGTTGAAGCCGGTTCAACAACTAAAGCTCCAAAAATGCTTAAGGGTACCGATTTCGTTTCATGGAAAGATCGGTTTGAACAGTATGTGAAGTATCAAGATGCTAAGATGTGGGTTTGCATTCAAGACCGATACATTCCACCAACATCCTTGTTTGAAGGTCGTGAACAAATTAAGAAGTACAGTAAGATGGAAGAGGAGGAAAAGAAAATGTATGAGGCAGAGAGTAAAGCTCATGCAGCAATAACAATGGCTCTTCCACAAGAGATTCTTCATACCTTCAAGAAGTACAAAACTGCTAGAGAGCTATGGGAAGCACTAGAAAATAGATTTGAAGGTAATGTGGGGATACGTGCTTCCAAGACAAAGCTGCTAAAAACCCAATTTTCTGTATTCAAGTATTTGAAAAATGAATCACTTGACGATATCATCACAAGATATTATCACTTGATGACCGAACTTAGTAATTACTCCATTGAATACAAGGAAGAAGAGGTAGTAGAGAAACTTCTTGATGATCTTCCACCGAAATGGGAAATGTACACGGTTCTGATGAGAGAAGATAAAGACTTTGCCAAGATTGATTTGGAAACAGTGGTCAATAAGTTACGAAATTTTAAACTTAACATGGTTCGGAAGGAGACACCAACTGATTAGGTTCAGGATCCGGGAATGTATGGTGCGAAAGTCACTCCAAGCTCAAGTTCAAAATCAGAATCCTCTACCTACTACTCAAAGGGAGAATCAAACTCAAACTCAGCTCGAGATGGTCATGTGATTCTCAATATGGATGGCGATGTATGTTTCGTAGTTGGAGGTAGTAATCCTTCAAAACCTCAAGCCACAACTGGAAATTTCTCGTTAAATGTTCCAAGCTACAACTACTCACAGATGCCCATGAGTGTTAAATCAGCTGAACAGCAGTTTGCTCTCTATGCATCCTTCATTGCATCTTATGAGAACTACATCAAAGGTAAAATAGTCGACCCTGCAACTTTGGATGAAGACTATGATCAGATCGATGCTGAGATTTGGAAGAGATGGACCTGCAGTGGCAGATGGCTATGATAGTAAGAAAGGTAAAGAGATTCATGAAGAAAACGAGCAGAAAGTTCGTTGGAGAAAGACCAGGGTTTGATAAATCAAAGGTTCGATGTTACAACTGTCAACAAAATGGTCACTTTGCTAAGGAATGTACAAATGAGAGAGTTGAACGAAATCAGAACAGGCATGCACAACAGAATGGGGGAGGTAGTGAGAATAGGGCTATGGTATCTAGACCGAATGGTGGATACAACTGGAATATACAAGTTGAGGAAGTGTTCGAACATGCTAATTTGGTAAACATCGAAACTGGAGGAAGTGAGAGGGAGACATGAGAAAATCAAGCATATATGGCAGAAGTGAACGACCAGCTCTCTGAGGTAAGTTCTGAACTTCATTGTGAACAATATGAAAATCTGTCTGAACAATTGAAAACAATAACTGATCAGTTTGTTAGATTGGTCACACAATTTAAAACCTTAAAAGAAGATCATCACTATACTAAAACTAGAGAAAACAGTTACTCGGTAAAAATAAAAGCTAGTGAAAAGGATATCAGAAGTCTTAAAGCCAGTCTAGCTGAAAAAATACAAGTAATTGATCTTAGTTATGAAGTGTTAGAAGAAAAAACCAAACTAATTGCTGAAAAAGATAAACAGATAGCTGATTACCAGGTAAAAGTGGTGGAACTAAACATAAAAATTGAACAATTTTGAAATTCTTCAGCAATGCTATATCACATCATAAGTGTTCAACGTTCCCCAGTTAACAAAGGGGGAATTGGATTTTCTGAAGTTCCACCACTGTATAACAATAACTATACTTATAATCCTAGTAATCAGCAATCTGCTAATGTTGAGATTAGTCAGACAGTTCCAGTCAAAATTTCGACTAAAGAACCTGAAGTTGATAAGAGCGAAACGAGTAAGTCAATTTCTAATGTTGAGATTTCTGTCCCTAGCTCTGTCTCATCAAATTCGGACAAGTCATCCGAATCGGGTGAGATAAAAGAAGAGGTAGTGTTACTAAAACGTGGGGAAGAATATAAGCCCGATGAAAAGAATTCCTCCCTAAACCCGTTCGTCCCACCATATGTTAGACAAACGGGTAGTAATGCAACCTCGACATCTGCAACAACTGTTGAGACGAAAGTTCAAAACAGAAGTTGTTTCAGATGCAATCAAGTAGGACACCTTATTGCGGACTGTCTTCTGAAACAGAGAAAATTTAGAGGTATGGGGCCTCCGAAAACTGAGAATAAAACGAATATTAATTATGATACTGGTAAGAATGCAAACACACCAAATTTCAGACATTGGACTAATCCAAGATTTCAAAGAAATTGGTCTAATTTTTTCCCAGTTAACTACCAAACCAACAATTATAATTCAGTTAATTCACTAAGGTTTGGATGGCCTCATAGCGAGTCCTCTAGAAGGTTTCCTTTCAGAACTTACAAAAACCATCCTCAAACTGACTTTGGGCAACCAAAGTACTGGATGCCGGTCAACAGATATAATCGACCCAAGACTAGTAGGTCTTGGGTCCCCAGATTTTAATCTATTTCTTTAATTGTGCAGGAACAGTCAAACAGGGCTGTAAACAATGTGTGGGTTGTTGACAGTGGCTGTTCCCGGCACATGACTGGTAACAAGATATTGTTACGTGACTGGAAATCTGTTCAAGGAGGAAGGGTTAATTTCGCTGGAGAGAGTGGAGGTAGAATCAGTGGTATTGGAACTGTGACTAATGGAAGAATGAAGTTAGAGAAGGTGAATTTTGTGGAAGAGTTGAAGCATAACTTGTTGAGTGTATCTCAGATTTGTGACAAAGAATACACGGTGCATTTTACAAAAAATGAGGCGATCGTTCCTTATCCTGGTTTCAAGATACCAGAGGCCTGGGTAGTGATGAAAGCTCCAAGAGAAAAGAACACGTATGTAATGGATATGAGGTCAACTGAGATGACAACAGAAGAGTCATGTCTTCTGTCAAAGGCAACTGAGTCTAAGTCAGAGTTATGGCATTGAGGAATGGGACATATACATCTTCGCAAAATGAATTACATTGTCAAGAATGGGCTGGTACTTGGAGTTCCCTTAAAGAATTTTAACTTTGAAGATCAATGCTTGTCGTGCAAGAAAGGAAAGAAACACAAAAAGCCTCATCACTCCAAGAAGGTTAACTCAATTGTCAGCACCCTAGACCTACTACACATGGATCTCTTTGGTCCTGTGAATTTAAAGAGTCTAGGTGGAACGTCATACTGCTTGGTTGTAACCGATGATTACTCTCGATACTTTTGGGTATACTTTCTGAAGGCAAAAGATGAGACAGTTAAGTTGGTAATTAACTTGATTACCAAGGTTGAAAATATTGTTGGGAGAAAGGTTAAGTACATCAGGAGTGATAATGGTACAGAGTTCAAGAACTATCAGATGGAGATGTTCTGCATACAGAAAGGGATAGAACATCAGTACAGCGCCCCGTATACTCCGTAACAAAATGGAGTAGCTGAGAGGAAGAATAGAACGCTAATCGAAGGAGCCAGAACCATGCTGGCTGATGCTAAACTTCCCGTGGTGTTCTGGGCTGAAGCTGTTGCCACAGCCTGTTATATCCTTAATCGTGTTTTAACTGTTAAAAGATTAAATAAAACTTGTTATGAACTCATGCATGGTAGAAAGCCAAACTTGAATGGTCTCAAAACTTTCGGGTCCCCATGTTCGATATTAAAGACAAACTCAAAATTTGGTGAGAAAGCCGATGAAGGTATTTTAGTCGGATATGTTGTTGGGACTCCCAACAGAAGAGTCTTTAATTTAGCGAACAGCAAGGTTGAGGTGGTATGTAACACTGACATTCCGAGTTACAAAACACCAAGGCCTAGCATTGGACCCGCTGAAGATTTCGACTATGATAAACTATTCAAATCTTTTAATGTGCCTTACTTGGATTTTGCAGAAGTTGATGAGAAACTTGCTTCACAGATTCTGTATGAAGAGGAGGAAAATATTGTGCAACGTCCGCAATACGATGAAAGTCAACCTACCTCGTCAAGTGCCGTTGATACTCCTGCTGCCTCTACTGAAGAAGAATTCTTCAATCCATTTCACTCTCAACATCAATCACACACTGATGAAGTCTCTTCAAATTTAGAAAACAATCTGGAAGTCGGTCCGGTTCAGACTACTGGAATTCACAAAAATCACCCTTTGGAGAACGTGATAGGTAATCTGTCTGACGGTGTTCAAACAAGAAGAAGTTTGGATGAACATACATGTGTTTACGCAAGCATTAAAGACACGGGTATCATAAACGAATGTTTGTACACCTGCTTCATCAGCCAGATTGAACCGAAGAATTATCAAATGGTTCTTAAAGATAGCTCGTGGGTTGAAGCCATGCAAGAAGAATTAGCACAGTTTGAGAAGATGGAAGTATGTAAATTAGTTGAAAAACCATAGAATGTAAATGTTATCGGTACAAAGTGGGTTTTTAAATGTAAGAGAGATGAGAAAGGGATAATCATACGGAACAAGGCAAGACTGGTAGTAAAAGGGTTTAATCAGCAAGAAGGAATCGACTGCAACGAAGTGTTTGCTCCTGTGGCAAGATTGGAGGCAATTCGACTATTTTTGGCATTTGCTGCACATAAAGAGATGAAAGTGTTCCAGTTAGATGTGAAAAGTGCCTTTCTTAATGGTAAAGTCGATGAGGTGGTGTATGTTGAACAACTTCCATGATTCCCTAACCCAGATTTTCTTGATCATGTGTACAAACTGAGTAAAGCTTTATATGGGCTACATCAGGCTCCTCGTGCCTGGTATGCAACCTTGTCCGATTACTTGCTTGAGAATGGGTTCGAAAGAGGAAAGATCGATAGCACGCTGTTTGTCAAGAGAAAAGGGGGAGATTATCTACTAGTTCAAGTATATGTGGACGACATCATTTTTGCTGCATCAAAAGTCGCCATGTGTCAGAAATTTGAAGCAGTCATGAAAAGAGGTTTGAAATGAGCGCCATGGGTGAATTAACTTTCTTTTTGGGATTGCAGGTAGATCAGAAGAAAGATGGGATGTTTATTCATCAAACAAAATATGTCCATGATGTGCTCAAACGCTTCAAGATGGACGATAGCACCCCATTTGATACTCCAATTTTCGTCAACCACAAACTGGGTGCCGATTCTGATAGTGATGAAGACGTTGATCCCACCCAATATCGAGCAATCATAGGTTCTTTAATATATCTAACTGCATCTAGACCTGATATTATGTTTGCAGTTTGTCTTTGTGCTCGTTT
The DNA here is from genome assembly GCF_021521415.1 of Bidens hawaiensis. Taxonomy (NCBI): domain Eukaryota; kingdom Viridiplantae; phylum Streptophyta; class Magnoliopsida; order Asterales; family Asteraceae; genus Bidens; species Bidens hawaiensis. The sequence goes on from NW_027494836.1 coordinate 89,083, forward strand.
TCAGGCAAGCCCGAAGGAATCTCACATGAAGGGAGTGAAGAGAATATTGCGGTATCTCAAAGGCAAGCCTAAGTTGGGATTGTGGTACACGAAAGGGGGAGAACTGGATTTGGTAGCTTACACAGATTATGACTATGGAGGTTGCAATCAGAGCAAGAAGTCAACAACCGGTGGATGTCAGTTTCTGGGAGGAAGATTGGTGTCGTGGCAGTGCAAGAAGCAGATCTCAGTAGCCATTTCCACCTATGAAGCAGAGTACATGGCAGCATCAAACTGCTGCTCCCAGGTTCTATGGATACAACAGCAATTGCTCGATTACGGTCTGAATTTCACTCAAACTCCTATTTGCATTGATAACACTGCTACAATCTTAGTAACTAACAATCCAGTCAAACACAGCAAAACTAAACATATTGACATTCGTCATCATTTTATACGGGATTGTGCTGAGAAGAAATTAATTGTGCTTGAAAAGGTTGATTCTTTAGATAATTTCGCCGATGTTTTTACTAAAGTGTTTGACCGATCTCGTTTTCAAACTCTTGTGGAGCTTAATGGGATGATCAATCCAGAGTAACCTTGTTTTTCGTTTTGATTTTTTAAAAAAAAAAAAACCATCACTATCGCTTAGAAATATGTCGGTTCCTTCAGTTTGAAGGACACATCTTCGGATATGTTTGGTCCTTACTTCTACTAGTAGATTTTGAGGATAGCCATTAACCGGATGACTGAAAGTGACCGGGGCGGTTTATGATGGGTTTTTATTCTTTCCCTGAAAAATAGTCATTCATACTTAGTTAGAAGGACACATACTCGTATGTGGTCGGTCCAGCTGATCCATTGGATCTTCAGGATAGCCGGTTACCTGAAGACTTTGACGTGATCGGGGCGATAGAATTAAAATTTTTTTTTAGGGAGATGATATAATTTTTCAAGTCTATAACTTCGTAAGAAGTTTCAATATAATGTTTAAAAGAAAATTGATCCAACCATGGAAAGTGACAGTAAAACTAATTCTGTGTGCTTAACTGGTGAAGTTATTAGGCCTAAAAGACTCTAGAACAGCCATTGTAAGTTATGGTAGCTTTCTATGGTGCGTAAAAGTAGAAGTGATACAAACTAAATCTCCTCGATTTAATGTGGAGAATCATTCTGAGTTGTGCATGTCTCCATATACATCTTTCCGAATGATAGGCAGAAAAGTGATTACCCAGTCATACACGAGCCCGTGAGCGTTCTGATTCCCGAGAAGATAGTGTCAAGTACCTGCAGTGATCCAGATTCGGGACATGCAGTTGTCTATAATTTGAAGCTGTATTAATGTCTTTAAAAAAAAAATATATGTTGTTAAGCCTTCTGAAGCTTGTGTTGTCTCACATATAAATAAAGAGGCAAGAAAGAGAACGAGAAGAAGACTCAAAAGATGGATGTTTGCTTACTGTTTAATCAGACACTACGGGTCGAAGTCAACTCGGGGTGACTTGGGGAAAGCCAAATACGCTTTGAGAATAGATAGGAGGCATCACAAACTCTCATGTGATGTTCATCTAAAGTGTGAGCTTAATTGAACCTAATACGTATCACAGAAGGGATGAAAACCATACTAAGTTTTATACCTGCTTACAACCTGTTTCTTTATGTCATAATATCGCTGAACATGGATCTATATGACAACCACATAATTAGTATGATTCCTGTTCGGATCTTTTCTAAAACATGCAGGTTCTCGTCAAGACTAAAATTTGATCCCGTTTATTTTATTACTAAAATTTTCATTGCCTATTTTTTGTATGGTTTAAAACTTGGTTCTTTGATCGTAAAGTTTAAATCTTTAACGGAGGTTTTAAAAGCCAGTTGCGTTTTGATCAATTTTATAAGGTTCTGTTTATAAATTAATATAGGCGAAGTTACTGGTAAGCTATATAGGCGAAGTTGACCACCAGGTTGACTATAGGCGAAGTTAATAGTAAGCTACTTAGGGGCGAAGTTGTCACAGGGGCGAAGTTAAACTTAACTTCGCCTATGTATTTTCAAACCTATAAAATGTGTAACAGGGGTCAACTTGGTCAAAAATTTTCCAAACTCTTATACATCGACGAACTTATACCCACACTTCTAACCCTCGGCGAACTTAAACCTTGAATCGAACCTCATTATTATCTGTTTCTTGTCCGTGATAAAGGTGTGTAGGATCGGTTTAACCTGTAATTCATATTAATGGTGTTAATCAAAAGCCTTTGTGGTTCGATTTGTGACATAGTTTGTGCAACCCTTTAAACACTTGTTAAACTATCTGTTTCTACTGTGTTTGTAACCCATTTAGTCTTCTAGATCTCAATAGAACTATCTTTTCATGTTTTCATTCTCAAATGCTTCAAACAAAACCTTGATCGGATATCTGTAATACGCCGTTTCAGATTCAGGCGAAGTTAGGGTTTAGGCGAAGTTGTTCTCAACTTCGCCATAGGTTTAACTTCGCCTGCTCAAGCTTATTTTATTTATGAGTTCTGGTTTGTTCTCAGGCGAAGTTAGGGTTTAGGGCGAAGTTGTACTCAACTTCGCCATATGTCTAACTTCGCCTGCACATTAGATGTTATCATAACTTCGCTCATGGTAACAGGCGAAGTTATGATCTGCTACGTCAATGATCTAACTTAGACTGTTTGTTGTGCAGATATGGTTGTCGTGGCAGGGGCTGGTGGTGCTGGTGGTGACGAAGGTGGTGACAACAACCGACAGTTCTTTCCGGGTCACAACATGTATATCACTTTGGATCCGGATGCTAGTGGTATCGACGACTATCGCGAGATCATATCCTTCCTCGTTCGCTCACGTATTTTTCACGCCATCACTACTACTCTCCCCATTTCTCTACCAAATATTGAAGACTTTTGGCGAACGGTAGAATATGACTGTAGAGTTGATCCTCCGGTTATGCGCGCTACAGTGAACAATTAGGTGGCACAGTTCTCGGCAGATCAAATAAGGGTCGCTTTGCAGTTCGGGGCTTAAACTACAGATGATCCAACAGATTTTCCGGCTCCATTCAGAGATGGTGCGTTTCTACATATGGGTTATTCGGGTCCGTTGGGTGACACTCAAAGGAGAAAGGGATTTTTATTAGATCAATGGCGTTTTCTGATGCACGTAATAATAGTGTGCATGTCTGGTCGTAAAGCTGGTACAGACGGTATGGGGGCAACGATGCAATCTGCAATGACTGCCCTGACTTACAACAAGCCCTACAGCTTTAGTCAGATGGTGTTTTATGAAATTAATCGTCAGAGACGCGGGGTTGCCAGGGAAAGATTTTTGATGTACCTGAGATTCCCACAAATGATTCTGAATCACGTAGCCCTGCGCTGCCTCAACGACGTCCTATCCGTTATGTTGAGAGTGTAACTAAGAGAATTTTTGCGCAATGTAGGTCATCAAGTGATCGTAGCAAACCAGAGCTTCGTCCGCGGCACACTGCATTGTTTGGTTATTTGGTGAATCCTGCTTATATTGCTTCTCCAGGAGATGAATTTCGTGACCCGGCACCACAACAGGCTAATGTACCTCAACCACCTCCTGTGGTTCTTCCACCACCTGTGGTACAGCAAGCACTGCCTGCTGATCCTGTTGCAGCTCCGGAAGAACAGGTCGATCTTGAAGTCGCCTTTGGAGGGCAAGGGTTCTTTGACATGGAACAAATTGATCCAGCTGCTGAGGTTCGAGCCCCAGTAGCTGAGGCATCTGGTGTGCATGTCTCTATGGTCGCTACGTCTGTGGCGGATTCTGAGAGAACCGACTCTGATTCCTCCACTGACGATATTGCTGAAGCACAACAGATTCTGGTCAGACAAGAAAGAATACATGGTAAGAGAAAGAAAGACTCGGATGACAGTGAATCTGACTATGAGGAGGAGTTAGACAAGTTGGTACGAAGATCGAAGAAGGTCAGACCTGGTGAAGGTCCAGTAGTTGGTGAAAGCTCAAGGGTGGTTCGTTTCTCTCCACCCTCGTTATCTGGTATGACAATGGTTCCTGCTTCTATGACTGTGACAGAACCGATTACCTCAAGTGTTCCCGTGGTGACCACATCGTCATCTTTTGGTGTTCCTCCGACCATGTTTCAATTTACAGCACCAGAGATAGAGAGAGAGAGAGAGAGAGAGAGAGAGTGATTAGTGTGTACTTTGAATGTTATATCAATATATGATATTTATGAGTGATTGTGTTATCAATTCCTTTATGATATGTTTCCATAATATTATTTAGTATAGTAAATAAATTATTATCGATCCGTATCGTATCATAACAATTTATGATGATGTATATGATCCGGAACAAGGACTTTCAAGTGGCATAAGAGCTTTTGGCTCGTGTTTACTACTTAATTGAGCACACTTACATGAATATTTGAAGAACACAAAGGCATAACCATAACCGATTACTATTTCTTCAATTACTCTGATATTTACGGATAAAATTCAGATTCCTTCGGTGATTATAATCGTTTATACTTGTTAATCAGTTTTATACAAGTGGAATCATCAAATTCTAGTTGTAATTCATGTTTCTGATCATGAGGTTGAACAGTTCGTTCAATGTGTAAGTCAATTTTGACTTCAGTATAAGTTTCTAAAGTCACGTATCCATATAAGATTGCTCTTGTCCGTATAAGAGTTTTGGCCGTATAAGTGGATTGTACCGTATAAGTTATGGTTATACGCTGTAGTGATCATACGTTGGTTTTGGTTATACGCCGTAGTGTTTATACGTTGGTTGTTCTCCGTATAAGTTGTTATACGTTGATTAGCTTCAAGACACATATACGTTGGTTTAGTTGATCTTTTAATTTTTGTGCAACGATGGAAGATTTGAATGCTTTTGTGACACAATCGTCACCAATACTTTAGAATATCAATATGGGAATGAAATGGGAACATCTACGAAGCCCCCCGAAACTTTTTAAGGATGGAAGATTATCCAAATTGGGCTGATAAGTTCGAGAGTTATGTTCAGGCTGTTAATTAGGATGCTTGGGAATACATCATACCACAAAATGAGAATGGTACTAGTCATCGTTTATCTCAAATTTCTGAGGCTGACAAAGCAAGATATCTTCGTGAGAAGAAAATGATGAATTTGTTTCAACAATCGATCAAGTTTGAGATTTTCCAATTGTTACAACACAATGGATCATGCCACTCATTATGGGAAGCATTGCTGAATAAAGACAGAGGAAATCCTGACCTGAGAAAATCTAAGATGACTCTGTTAAGGAAAGAGTTTGACATATTTACCATGGTCAACGGTGAATCGATGCCTCAAATGATTGAGAGATACTATCATCTTGCGAATGAGATGAAAAGATTTAGAATTGATAAGGAAGAGTATGAATACATTTACATGCTTGATGATTCCTTGTCTGATGATTGGGAAACTTTCATTATGATTCAACAATACCCGATCAACTATGCAAGATTAACTCTAGCTCGATTCATTGAAAATTTGGAAGCACATGAACTTGAGATCCGCAAGAAACAAAATATGAAGTATACTTCGGTTACTCAAGACATTGGGTTATACTATAATGCATCACAATCCGTGATTGCTTCTAGCCCGAAGATTCAAACTGCTTTTGTTACAAATAGTAGTTTTGGTGGTAGTTCTCAAACAAGTCAACCTTCTAACATACCACACTACACAAGTTCTTACACGGGAACAAATTCAATCAATTTTGCTCATGATTAATCTTCAATGCCTGCTAGTCCACCATCTAATATTGTTCAATGCAACATTGCTGTAAATATCAAGAACAAAAATGGAAAACGTTCAAGAACATATGGTTTTCTTAGAATCCGTCCTTGAGTCATATGAGTGTTTGATTGCTGGACGTATTGGTAATTACAACCTGACAAAAAAGGATTATGATCAGATTGATCCCGAGGAAATGGAGATGCTAGGTATTCGTTGGTGTATGGAAAGTGTTGTGAGAAGGGCATAATGATTCAGAGAAATTACTGGTAAGAACTGCCTTGATGGGACAACTTTAAAACTCGGATTTGACAACTCGAAAGTCCGATGTTTTCGATGCAAAGAAAAAGGCCACTTCAAGAGGGAATGCACTAATTCAGAATTTGGAGATGCTAGTCCTAATCCTTTTGGTAGGGATTACAATCTGCAAGTCATCTATCATTAGAGTTCTCATGCAACAACTGAATCATCAAAGAAGAATGAAGCATCGTCATAAAAAACGTTTCATGCACAATTCGATGACGGTTGTAACTAGAATTCTATTGTTCATCAAGAAAATGTTGCTGAGGTGATTGATGAGGAAGCTGGAGAATAGGTATGTGTTTCAAATGTAGATAAAGATGAGAAAGATCCGGATACTGAAGATATTGTTGCTAATTCAACTGATGATGACACGATTGTTTGTGATAATCATCAAGAGAATCTACCAAGAGTTTTGATTCGATTCCAAATGAATTCTTTATATCATTTTTACCTCCTGATGTGTTTGAAAGTTTTGCAGGATGGTTCAATGGAGAGGAAGTACCTCATGGAAATATTGACCTTGGAATTGATGTTGAAGAAAATGAGAGTGTAGCAACTGATGAAGATCATGTAGCTGCAATTATTTGTTGATACACGAACGTCTTTAGCTTTCGTCTTGTAATGGTCGATTTGATAGTAGTTAAACGGGTCAGCGGTTTGATACATGTATAGCACTTATACATTGAAGTGTAGAGTTGGACTTATACGCATACTTGAATATGTACGTATATGTTTTGGCTAAATGTGCATGGAATGATGATGATTGATTGCATAATGATTGCGAAGCATATGCATGTTGGCTTAGGGGTTTTCAAGTTTCCACATAGTGATTGGTATGTGAATGTATTAGTATTGTTGGGCATATCTTATACATTGACTTTTCACATGGGTTATAAGCATGAGGCCTTACACGTTAACATCATGCATCACTTATACGCTGTGGCTACATGGTTATACGACACTTTGAACTTATACGTGAGCTAATGCACGTTATACGCTAGGACTATTACTGTTGTGTCTATAAATAGAGATTTTGTTTGTCAGTTTGTTTGGCTTCTAGATAATTTTCTGTTATTGTTGCATCTGTCGATCCATTAAGTCTCGTAAGTGTTAACTTTCATATATATTGTAATCGTTTGACTTGGAATAATAAACTGTGGGCTTAAACAAGATATTATCGTGTTTTTCATCTTGTATCGATTTCATAATATGACATGTTAAAGGCTATTTATACACATTCAAATGGTCCGTATAAGCCTTCCTGGCGTATAAGACTATACAACAAGTATAAGTCATATATGTTGTCTTACATTTATACAAATCTTAACAAATTCTAACATTGACACTTTCAACACTTGAATAATACATTAATGACATATTAAGTCCTAAAGACCTAGAATTAGACACTAATGCACTAACAAACTCCCCCTTGGATAATGCTTGGTCTTGTTGTCTATGCAGTAGACGTTTATGCTCCAACAGACTCCCCACCAAATATTGCTTAGACTAGATTCTCAAAACTTCGATCATTTAAGTCATCTTCAATAAATCTCCCCCTCAAGTCAACAGTTTTAGAATCTTCAGATATATTCGTTTAGTCAGAAATTTGACTATCTGAACTTCTAGAATTGACATGTTAAACCGTTGAATTTTCTGAACTTTTGGATTTGATTGATATTACATTGTTATCTGTACTTTTAAAACATGACTCTCTTTCAACATATACTTTATCGGATGAGTCCTTTATCCTAATGATCCAATGATATAACTTTTATTTGGATCTTTTCACATAAAATTTCAACCATTCAAACTTTTTTTCACCACAATCCTTCAAATCAACAACTTCAATTACACTTGGTTTCCTCGAAACATCCTTAACGATATCGTCTTTGAAAATTTGTTTCGAAGGACCCTTTGAAATATTTGATTTGACATTTGAGCTAGTATTTTTGGATTTTGAATTTTGAAATTATTGTTTATCTGTTTTCATAATATGTTGGTTGCCCACATCTGATTTTGGAATGTAAGCAAACTCAGAACTATTCTTGTACCAAGAAGATTTAATAGTTTGTTTACGTTTGTCTATTTGAACAAAGAAATCCTTATTGAGTTGATTTCGGTATTGGATTTCTTTCTTGGTCTCAGATGCCGTACAATGTACAAATTCAACCTTATTAACATGTTCACGCTTATCAGTTTGGAATTTCTAGTTAAAATGCAGCATTTTCGGCAATGAATATTTTTATTGTTTTCTCATTTTGATTAATCTTCTCCCAAAGTGCCTTTTCGCTTTTTTGAAGTTTATCATATCTTCCTTAACTCGTTCAAGCTCATTTAGTAACGAGTCGGTGTGAGTTTTAAACCTTTTGTACTCCACATGTTTTTCAAAACATTCTTTAGAAAGTAACTAACATTTTTCACATGATTTTACATGAGCACACTTTTCCAAACTTTCACAAACATCAACTTTTCTGTTCTTTTGGAAAGATAATTCATGATCCTTTATATTCTCGATGAATTGAGAGATTGTATGTGTTGGGGTCTGAGTGAATTGATATAACGAATGTACCCCAAACTTCAGGTGACGTCTCAACAAGTGTATCAGCCAATCCATCAATGTAATCTAATTCTCATTTCTCAATCCCGACATGTTTCATTTTGTGCACAAGCTTACTACATCTTTTGATTAAATTATCCAATGATTCTTCAATCATTATATCAAAATTATCAAATTCTTTCTTCAAAACTTGCCTTCTTTATCTTCTTAAAACCTCTTCGTCATTAAACGAACTTGAAAATTCCATTTTCTTCAAAATTGTAGGTAAATCGAGAAAATCAGCCTTATCAACATATATGTAATAGAAGCGTGTAAGTATTATGTGGCGTAAACGTCACTTCTTATACGTCGTGTAAAATTTTACAATATAATTCACTTATACGGCTAAAACTTTTATACGGACAAGAGCAATCTTATAAAGATATGTGTCTTTAGAAACTTATATGAAAGTCAAAGTTGACTTATATGCTAAATGAACTGTTCAATCTTCATTATCAGAAACTTGAATTCAACTAGAATTTGATGATTCCACTCATACAGAACGGATTAAAAAGTATAAACGATCATAGTCACAGAAGGAATCTAAATTTTATCTGTAAATATGTTAGTAATTGAAGAAATAGTAATCGGTTATGGTTTTGACTTTGTGGTTTTTAAATCTTCAAGTAATTGTGCTCAATTTAGTAGTAAACACGAGCCAAAAGCTCTAATACCACTTGAAAGTCCTTGTTCCGGATCATATACATCATCATATACGTGTAAAACGATACGATACGGATCGATAATAATGTGTTTACAATACTAAATAATATTGTGGAAACATATCATAAAGGAATTTCTAACACAATCACTCATAAACATCATATATTGATATAACATTCAAAGTACACACTAATCTCTCTCTCTCTGATCAGATTCTGAAAATAATTTCAAAATATGACAAGTTAAAGGCAATTTATACACATGCCTATGACCCGTATAAGCCTTCATGGCGTATAAGACTTATACGCCATGTATAAGTCATATACGCTAGCTTACACTTATACGGATCTTAACAGATTCTAACATTGACACTTTCAGCCCTTTAACTATACAATAATGATAGATTAAGTCCTAAAGACCTAGCATTAGACACTAATGCACTAACAAATTCCCCCTTGGATAATGCTTGGTCTTGTAGTCTAAGAAGTAGACGTTTATGCTCCAACATTGGTTGATCCTATTTCTCTATCAATTTGTTCCTTGTTCTAGTGTCGTCGCTGCTTTCTTTTGTTTATATTGGTGCTGACTTTGGTCCGCTGCTTATTTGGAAAGGTATTGCCGCCAACTTCGGTTAGCCGTTTATTGAACCATAGTTACTTCGGTTCACCGCTCATTGGACTTCGGTCCTACCCCGCGCCGTTTGTAGGAATACGAGATGCCACCGCGCTGGTATTTAGTCAGATTTCTCCATGTTGTTAGACAACCGCTTTGCACGTCACCGAAGCCTATGTATTTTTTGGCAAAAGTTTGTAGTTCTTAGTTAATCGAAGCGCGTTTATCTTATTGTTTGTGTTTTAGTTTTTTGTTATCCAATCTGATCTTCTGGTTTCCTTCCGCTCTGACTACGGGTAGTATTAGATAGTATATCAGATTAGGGTTTATCACTAACAACTCACATGCCACTATGTTAGTTAGGATTTTGTACTATGATGTCTATATAAAGTGTAACTAAATATATCAATAATAAACAATCTCGTATTTTATCATTACCTTACATAATTATCAATTTTCTTTTTGTGTTTTTAACAAAAGGGTAGGGCTGTCAATTTTTAAAATATAGAAAAAAAGACAAAAAATATATCGTTTCGGATTACCAGGTAAACAATACGGACAATTCGCGTAATTTTGGAGGTTGATGAGAAATACTACTATGTAAGATTTTACTTAAACATACATGATATTTTGGCTAAGAGTTTTCTGTTTCGGTTTTAATATATTCTACATTAAAAAAATACACCATACTTATAGAATAGTCATACTTGAAACTTTTGTACTATTATTAGGCATTTATTTAATTAAGAGATCTAATATTTATTAATTTAGTAATTTATCAATATATATTAAGTTTATTAAGTTTATATTAACTTTTAAATGTGACAAGTTCTACAATTGATAAACAATATAAGTATATTATTAGAAGATTCGTTGATAACTTGCTAATATTACTAATTATATACTTAATGAGTTGCAAAACTATGTTTGTATGTACTGGAAATTTAAGCATTTCTTGTGTTGTACTTTTATGCAACTGTTGTAACTTGATTCAACATCTAGGGTAGGGTGGACTCAACTGCGTGTTAAACCTTCGACAAGTGAATCAAGAATACCAAACACGAGTTCGCATAAAACGTTTATGCGACTCTATTAATTAAAAAGAAACAAGAACAAAATACTTTATACTAACTAAAAATAAACCTATTAACGGGTTTATATACCACCCAAAGCCATACTCCTACACAAACTAGGAAACATAATTACACTAGACTTCTAATTTATTTAACAATAAATAAAATAAAACTATTACACAAAGTTATTCAACTTGGTCCCTGAACTTTAGATCTTCACCAAACCATTCTTTGAGATCTTCCGTACCACCCTTTACTTTTCGTATTAACCATTCTGCTCCTTAAAGTTGGTATTGCAACAAGTTTTACATCCCTCTCAATGGCAACTTCCATTGTTCCTCAAAGATCTTTCACAACTTGTATAGCTCGCACCTCTTGTGAGCTTAATTCTTGGATTCAAATTTATCATACTTACTACAGGTTTCTTTTCCCTGGTTACAAATGAGCTAGATTCAAGATACCACTGTTTAGAACTGTATTACCCGGTTTAAGATGGGAAATAACTTTTGCTTTCTCAACTTCATGACCAATTATCATGGTACTCAAAGCAATTCTTCCATCTCCACTCGATGCATTCTCCCTCTCGAACTTAACTCTTTCATTGGTTCCTTCATTCTGATCACCTGAACTTGGCATGAACTTCATGCAAACTCAAACATCAACTTTTTTGTTTTAGCAATCTTCAACCTTTACTATTCCACCATGACAACACGAAACTTGAGAGAGAACTACCTCCTTGTGCACTTCATCCAACACGATTTCTTTCTCATCTTGTTCAGTTACTGTCACGGTTCCTTCTTGATCAACCGTACATTCTTCTTCAACCACAATTTCCTCATTATCTAGATTCAAAATATCAATAGATGATTCCATGGTTACCTTCAATTGATTCGACTCTGGCACTGCTTCTGGACTTGTCTACCAACAGGAGCCTTCTTCAAACAATTCATCTACCAGGTTGGGTTTGAATTCGTTATCAACTTCGTATATTCCTTGAACCTCGACCATATTAGCCTCCATATCCCATGGTTCTTCTTCTATAACAACAGCTGCAATACCTTTCTCCCTTGGTTCTCGACAGTATTTTTCCATATTCCCTTTTCGTCCACACTTATGGAACCTAAGAGGAAACTGCTTTGGTTGGTACATTGATTTCTTTTCTAGGTTCTCTTTGTCCGTTGAATCTTCTTCAGAGTTGTCATCTCTACTCTTTCGGCTCCGTTCTTTCTTCTTTAGTCGTTCACGTTTCTTGTTCTCCCAATATTTACTTGTAACACCCCGGCTAAAGTGTAATACACCCAAGTGTGACATACATATTGTTCAAAACACATGTGACACTATTAAGTGACAATACTATCATTATATCATTGATGATTCGAATAACAAGTTTTTATGCAAATAAGAAAGTTACAAAGAAATGAAACATATCAAACACTTTATTAATAATCCTAAGTCTAGTGTCTTCTCTTGTTTCATCCTCTAATAAGCATACCTTTAACATATGTATAAAATAATGTCAACTAACTTAATAGTTGGTGAATTCACACAATTTGATATAATACATAAAAACCATTCAATTCCATGAAAACTTGTGAAAAGCAAATAAGGTCCTTTTCCGATGGTAACAACCAACATACTCGAATAATGAGGCCGTTTTCCACTCATAACAACTAGGTCCTGAGTGCAAAGGGGGACGTATGATCATACTTTCTTGAAGAAATCCATGTGCAAGTAATTTGGAGCAAGTAACAAGGAAACACACAAGTCCATGTAGCGAATTGTAGTTTGTAATAAGAAATAATAAGAAAATGGGTTTGAATACAATATAGATGTTAACCCCAAAATATGTAAAAGCGTTAAAAATGGGTGTGAGAAACTCACCTTTGAGATTAAAGCTAAACTTGAAATGACAACTGGGAGCACGTTAAAGAAAATGAACGATCGAACCTCACGCACTATAAATTAAGAAAATATAATAATAAAAGACCAACAAACGGGATTGCAAATTTTAAAGAATACTAAATCAAATGAATAAATAAGAAGAAAAAAACAAGGAGAAGATCAAAAAGAAAGATGAAATACAAAATCAGTTTTTGTACAGAAAATTGTTATGTTTTGTTTAAGAAATTTAAATATTAAACAATTTTATTATAAATCAAGACTTTTCAGTCTACTAAATTAGAATGTTTTGAACAACTTTATTTTAGAAAAGTTTTACAAATTTGTTACCGAAATAGGCCAAAACAGGCATATAAATCAAAGGGTACGAATATATGAACTGTTTATAAAATATTGATTGCGAATTCATACGAAGAATTAAAATGCGTACAAATAATTTTTAGAACCGTATTTCAATGAAGTTTATCATAGAACCGGTATTGCACTTTTTCAGTTTGTTATGAACAAGATATGCCTCTATCTTTGACCTCTAGATCTAATATCAAAACTGAAATATCACTAGAAACAATGTTTTAACGATTTCGAAAAGGATTTTGACGAAATATAATTATTGACTTTTTTGGATATGATTATATAACATTTATGAGCATATATCATCAAAAATACTTGGGTCCTATGAATAAAATATAACAATTCAAAACCGAAAAATAAAGATGTAAGAATATTTCAAGAGTGACCTTAGTGTAATAGATCATCTCCTTGTGTTCTTTGTCTCATCCCCACCCTATACACGATGGTGTATGGATTACGTGGATTCCTAGACATTAATAATAAATTCGATGAATAAGACTTTTGATTCATGAAATAATAACATGGAAATCAGGAAAAGTTAGGCTATTAATAACAACGTGGATAAAACATCGAAGTCATGACCATCATAGTAATTAATTGTAAATAACGTGTCGAGAATAACATGGCAATTAAATGTAGCTTCGAGCTAAGAAAATACAACACGTAAATCGAAAACGCATTGGCATAAAATAGATAAATGAAACTTTAATATCGAAATATCAAAATAGTTTTAGTTCTTGGAGTCAAACAAAATAAAACATCAATTTGGAACTTCATTCAACGAATGCAAATTCCCCATGAAACATTAAATTTTGAATAACAACAAGATTAACCAAGTATATAACTGAAACCTCAAAATCAAAGTAAAATATTGCTCTCAGATTGATGAGACATCAAGAAAGTAATTCGGTGAAACATTGGACGATAAGAGAACTAAAAAAATAATCAAAACAATTTGTGTAAAAGTAATATAAATTCAACATTTACCTAAACATGTTTGAAATCCCAACTTCCACTAGACGGTTACGTTCATGGGAAATCGGTCATAAAACGTGAGATTGAGATAATAGTAAACAAATTCAGCAATGCAACCATGAATGATAATAAAAATAATCCTTCGTTATAAACTTCTTAAATAATCCTTGAAAGGATTTGATACATAAAATTGCTTTGGTTATATTCAAATAGAATTATATATAAATATATATATATATATATATATATATATATATATATGAACAAGAAAAGACAATAATAATAACAAATAAAATAAAACAAGACGAAACTTATCTTCTCGGCGATAGGTTTGAGGTATGAAGGTTATGGTGAGGGTGGTGCCATGATTTCTCACCTAAATTTTTTGGCGTTTACGAAAGGGAAGAGGAAAATGCTCTCTTTAAAACTTGCTTAAGTTTATGAAAATCGAAAAAAATTGCGATGCTTTTATAATAATAACCTTTTAAGAAGCTAATAATAAATAAAATTAGCTAGTTCTAAATTTTGCAACACTTTGTGAAATTTTTAATGTAAAATAAAAGTTTCCCTTATGGTGGCGTCCTATGAAAACATTAAAAAGAATTGCCAACAAAAAATGACTCGTTTTGATAGAACTGTTATGATGATAATAAAATAGCTTCAAGGGCTACTTGTTTGAAACAAAGATTTTACCTTATTTAATGTTTTCATATAACCTTGAAACATATAATATATAATAAGAATTATAGTGGTAATAATAATAGTGACGCTAATAGTAGTAGTAATAATAATAATAATAATAATTGTGATAATAATAACCATATGTTTGACTTAAAGTCATTTTAAAGAACATTAACTTGACTAAGTACTAGTGATGTAGATGTTGTGTTCTAATTAAAAACAAGTATTTAAAAGCTTTAATACCTATAACTAGTACGGGTAAGTAAGGTCGTCTCAATAGGGAAAAAATGGAAAGTGCAGGCGAAATTCATATTTTATTATTAAGTAACTAAGGTGAACAGACGATGTCAAGCGCAATAATATGAAAATAACCAAACTCCAGGGTTCGGGTTTTGAAGCAAGTTATAAAATTGATAAAATTATTTGGACAACTCCTTGTTAATATATGTAAACCAAAGACTTAATGACTGGCTATGTTGAATGCCAGGACTTAATCCGAACAATTGACACAACTTAATGAAAATCTATTTGATTATCAGTTTTAAGTTTTGAAACACAAAATCAATAATATGGTTAATGATAAATGGGTCAATGAAGAAAATAACTTAATCGTTGATCGCCACAAATCGATTAACTAACAAAAGCTTAAGCAATCAATTACTAGAAAACTATTTAAGCACATAAACAAGTATAAAGAATTGATCAATCGAATGATTAACCAAATACAAAGTTAAAGTTAATGATACCAAAAATCCAACATATAACTCAACCCTACACCCGGAGATGGTTATGAAGCCTTTAACCTTGCATCTCGATCTTCATTCTCTTGATTATGGTGTTGGAGAAAGATTGTGTGGATGAATATTGTGATTAATATGTTTTATGGTGATGATAGATAGCCTCCAAGATGCCCACAACTGATGAATAATGAATGAATTCCGACCTTAGGGTTTTGTCCCATAAATATGGAATAAAAATACGTAAAAACTTGTTTAACGTCAGGCCTGGCCGTAGGCTACGACCAGGCCACCGTAGCCTACCGCTGACCCGCCATAGCTTACGGCTGGGCCGTAGGCTACAACTTACGGTTGCTGCCTTACGGCACTCTTAGGCCGTAGGCTACGACCAGAAGTCTGTAGCCTACGGCTGCTGCTGCCCCAACTCGCCGTTTTGGTTTTCTCCAACTCCCGATCGTCCGGTTAAGCTCCCGATCAATCCTCTTCGTATATTCTTGATTTCTCCAAAATTAAATACTCCAAATTAGCTCTGTTAAGCTCCGCACACCTGTAAACAAAAAAACACTCAAAGTACTCGTGTTCGATATATTTAACCAACTAAAATATACGAGATTACACACTATAAACACGTGTTTTTACCCAAACATCACATCCCCACACTTATCATTTGCTTGCCTCAAGCAAACTCTCATGCAAAACATACACCTTGATCGATGGTTCATCAATTATCAGTTTAATACTAGTCAGGTATAAGCTCATACCCAATTCCTAATAACTGACACTCTCAAGGTTGATAACCCACCAAATAATTTAATTATACATTTTAAAACTATGAAACTGCCCAAACGAGTTCACTTTGTTTCCTGTTAATGCACACATATTCATACCCCTCATAATATAACATATCTCCTCTCGGTTTAATATCTAGACCAGCATAAAATGTGCTAGTATCTCTCTGCCCTCTACACCAAGTATGAACATGAAGTAATAAGCTTGGAAGCAAGCCATATCTACACCTATTACCCACCGGTTGCATAAAGAATAGAACTAAGGGTTTTGTTGTGGCTTATGTTAGGGCGTGGAAGCGGATTTATTTAGTGACTTATGATGGATGAAACCCAATTTATTCAATAAACAAACAACTCACTCACTGTTATTTACAAATGATAATGAGTCAAACATTGACTCTTTTTTAGCTTTTCTTTGATTTTTCAAAATTTTTTTACTCATAGAACTAACATCAATATATACATTGTGTACTATGCTCGACACATAACTTATATACAACTCTTAACATACCGGGTTTCATCCACAGGGTTAAATTAAAAGACCAAGGCTAACATGGCTTATAATGTGGGTTAAAAGGAATAAAGAAACATGGGAAAAGGCAACAATAGGCTCCTAAGGGATAATGTATGGTAGGGATTTTTTTTTTATTTTTTTACTTTTTTTTCAAGACCACTATAATGTGGGTTTTCTACAGTCCTATTTCTCCATACAGGTAGTGGTATTAATTTCTTGAAATGCATTAAACAACCCAGTTCTAGATATTATGGACATACTGGTTACTCTATATAATGGCACTCATATGACATGTGTTTATACTATATATTATATGTGTATTATCTATAAAGCAATTCTTACACACGTACCGGAGGGATTAGGTTGCCGATATGAAACATGTGTACCCGTCTTCATGACTTGTTATCCCCATATAAACGGTCCATTTTAATATTTCTTTTTGAAAAACATTTTCATGGGAAGGCTTTCGAGAAGCTTAAAAACCGAACATGACCAATTTCCTCTACTTGGGATTATGACTAACAATTAACAAGTTACAATCCTGACTTTTGTGCATAATCAAGCTACTCTAAGGCCAAAATTTTCAACTTTTCCATCCCCACACTTGAGATTAACATTACCCTTAATGTAACCTATATACCAAAAAATAGATGAAACAGGGGATGTTCATACCAATCACAATCAATAAACAAACGACTAACCATCCCGAGTTTCAAATAGAGTTGAACACCACAAAATAAAACACACATAGTTTAGATATAGACACAAACACAAACACAAACACAAACACAAATACCAACCATACAACCCAAAAGTTCAACACACCACCTGACTGCACATAAACACAAATACAAAAAGCCAACAGAATATAAAAGATAAGGAGAGACACATGGACCTGATTAGCAAATCAGCGAGTGTTCAATAATAAGGTGGCTACGGATTACCAAAGATGGATCTCATGGTGTCCATAAAACCAGAGAAGTTAAACGCATTTAAATAACTTCCCGCACCAGTATCACGAGTTGCATCCGCATGAGGATCCACCCACCTCGAATGATGAATCTGAGGTGGTGGATAGTGCACACTTCCATCTAACTGTCCCAGAGTCGTGTAGTCATTGGTGGATTATCCACCACGGTCTTACCCCGATGGCATGCCTCATGCGCTCGACTCTGGAGATCATCTTTGTACATGTCATTGATATCTTGTTGCCATATATGCATGAGTTTGTGTCACAACTCCATCCGATCATACAACCTCTGAGTCTCCCTCTACAGCATCTCCCCATTCCTGTTCTGTTGATCAAACATATACTAAAACTCACAACTCTAATCACCATAAACGGGTGGCCTCGATGCCTGAAGCCTGTCGACCATCCTTGAATCATCCTGAACCTTCTCATGCAGGTGCTAAGACGGGGCCTGTTGTGGCTGCCCCGACGAACTTCCAACCTATCCACTTCCAGCTGTACCCCGTATAACCTGACGAACCCGACTCCTAGGAAGAAACACGTATGGTTCCTCAATTACATTCTCCCCATTACCATTCTTCAGTGCCCTCATTTGTGTCTGCATATCAAAGTGTTGGACATAAACATATTCCCCTTGCCCGTGGTAAATTAGCTCCTCTTTATGCAATTGCTCTTTATCAAAGGGGCTGAAATTCTTTTAAACTGTGGGCGTATCTGCTCGAATGGCTCCTTTTGCATTCAGCAATGCTGTAATCAAATGACAATGTGGTACGATTAACTTTGCCTTAGTTTCTCTTTCCATCCAAATGTTCATCATGACCAAATACCTATAAGAAATCTTCGGTGTACCCTTCATCAATGCATATAACAACGGAATTGCCCATTTTTGAATTTTGGTTCTATCACCTAGCCTTGGAATAATATTTTGAATTTCGTTGTACAATTCATTTATGCAATTGCTCTTTATCAAAGGGGCTGAAGTTCTTTTCAACCATGGGAGTATCTGCTCGAATAGCTCCCTTTGCCTTCAACAATGCTGTAATCAAACGACAATGTGGAACAATTAACTTCGCCTTAGTTTCTCTTCCCATACAAATGTTCATCATGACCAAATACCGATAAGAAATCTTCGGTAATGCATATAACACCGGAATTTCACATTTTTAAATTTGGGTTCTATCACCTCACATTGGCATAACATTATTGCATCCTCAAATTGTTCCGCGGCATCGTATGAGAAAACCCCGGTTTGAACAGCTCTAATTTCGTTCTCTCATACATAAGATGTTTATCTGGGTTCACATAAAATTCCTATTCCAAATGCTACACATATTTTTCCGATGGTTTTGAATCGAATGGCGCTATACGACGTAAGGTGTCCATTGACATTACCACCTCTTCGTTACTCACTCTCCCAATCAGTCCCATTGTCTTTAATGGATTATTTCCCAAATAAATTTGTAATGATTCAACCCGTTCTTGAATAGTATCCATATAAATTTCCTTATTCACTCCATTATACATTTTAGAGTCGCCTCCCTATCCAAATTTTCGAACATAGTCACAATAGCAAACGACTTCATCTGACTCTTCATCACCTGTTCTCGCAAACAAACCCATCTCTCTTATGATTCAGTTTGGCTATTTCATCATTAAACAACTATGCTTGCCAATACGGATCCATTCCCGATTAAGGACCCCCTCCCCAAATCTGCTTGAGGAGAGGTGCCATCCCTTCGTCTTCGTATTGCTCTTGCATTGGTTCCTCCTCGTTATCCGCATCACATAAATTCAATCTTGGCTTAGGCAAAGAAGGTGGGTCAGCCGATGATGAGGCAGCCTTTCCCTTGTGTCATGGCGAGTCCTTCCTCGTGAGAAGAGTGCTTCCCATCTTACACAATCACAAACAACCAAACAATGCATGTCAACCAAGGTATCCAAAATAACAAATCTGCCCAAAAACTTCCCCACACTTGTTGATAATGGGTATATGACTTCCACCTTAGTTTTTAAAATTACCACTCCAAACTCTAACTATCAACTGTTTGATATATTCAGTTAAACCCAACGTGCGCACGTTAATTCTATCAACACCCATCAAATTATCATTAACTTTCATCTTATAAGAATTAAACAAGTCATCATAACCAAATCATTATAACCAGTGTTACCCATATTCCAAACCCACAATAACATCTAGCATACAAGCATGGATGATGTATTCCTATAACAATCCCTAACCTCATTCACCATCCATAATGTAAAAATTGAAACTTTATCAATATACCTTAAGAATCTTCAATTAAAACATGTGAAAGACATACCTTTAATGATGAAAGAAGATGTAACAAGCTTCAATTACAAGAAAGAGCACTTAAATTTGAAAATCCCCAAATTTGGTTCTTAGGGTTCTTTCACACTCAACACGATTATGGTAAAAATCAAGAAGTAACTGAAAAAAAACCGACACCACACGTGAATTCCTCTCAAAAAATTAATAAGGTTAGAGCCCGGAATCAAATTTGGTTCTTAGGGTTCTTCACACTAAACATGATTCAAATCCACGTCTTCCAATTACGGTTTCAAATGATGCCCATTCACCACCTGCCTTAGATGATCGCCAAAATTCTCAATTTCCACCTTGCCAAACTGGCCGACACGCTTCACCTGATACGGTCCCCATCCATACCCGGAAACAGCTTTGTTCTCGAATTGTACAACCAGACCCGCTGCCCTTCTTCAAAAGTTTTTCTATTGATCTTTACATCATGCACTTGTTTCATCCTATCTTTTATGTCGATGCACATTCATAGCTTCATCTCGTACCTCTTCCAGCTCGCATATGTTCAATGCCCATTCATTACCTACACACTCATAATCTAGATCTAAATTTTTCAAAACCTATAATGCACGATGGGAAAGTTACACAGGTAAATGACATCCATTCCCATAAAAAAAAAAATAGTGGGTGGTACCAATAGGTGTTTCAAAAGTTGTACGGTAATCCCATAAAGCATCGTAATATTCTGTTGACCAGTCTTTTCTATCGGGCCTTACCGTCTTTTTAAAATTTATTTAATTTGTCTATTGGATACTCCACCTGACCACTTGCATGGGCATTTCATTCCTCTTGGAAATACTACCTAACTGTTGACATCTCACACAGTTCTTAGCATATTTTGCTGCATCTTTAAATAAACTACGACAATAAAAACCACAAGCTTAAATTCTATGACCCGTATTCTTCCCGTTGAAATGTCCACCGCATGCAAGTGAGTACGCGTATGATAACACACTTCAAATCTCCTCATCTGGAATACATCTCCGACAGACCTGATCAGCCCCAATCTTAAATAAGTCCGGGTCTTCGCACATGTATTGCTTCACCTTAGACATAAACTTATGTTTCTTCTTCTTTGGTCAGAAGTCTGGAATGGTACCCACAATAAGAAAATTAAGAATATCATTGTACCATGGTAAGATAGAAACAAGAAACAGTTGCTCGTCTAGGAATGACTCATTAATAGCCCTCTTGTGTTCTTCCTCTTGACTTGTTAATCTGGATAAGTGGTCAGCAACCACATTTTCATTTCCTTTCTTATCACGAATCTCCACATCAAACTCTTGGAGCAACAAAATCCATCTAAACAAGCGCGTCTTGCATCATTCTTCGCCATTAAATACTTAACAGCACTGTGATCTGAAAACACAACAATCTTGCTCCCACAACTATAAGATCTAAACTTATCCAATGCATATACTACTGCAAGCAAATCCTTTTCCGTAGTTGTTTAATTTATTTGAGCATCGGAAGGGGTCTTTCTAGCATTAGTATATTGCAACGGGTTTTTCATCCACTCGTTGACCCAAAACAACCTCGACCGCATACTCACTCTCATCACACATAAATGGAAGTGACCAATCGGGTGATAGCAAAATCAGAGCTTCAACAAATTTGTTTTGAAGAAAATTAATAGCATTTAAACAATCTTCATAAAAAACAAATGGTACATCCTTTAATAGCAAATTACACAACGGTTTTTTGATGACACTAAATTTTTTTATGAATCGTCGGTAAATCCGTCATGTCCTAAAAATGACTGGATTCCCTTATCATTAGTGGGAGGTGGAAAATTAGATATAACATTGACCTTAGCCGGCCAACCTCAACCCCCTACTCGAGATGACATGTCCCAAAACTGTTCCCTCTTGAACCATTAAATGGCTCTTTCCCAACTTAAGACCAAATTCGTTTCCACACATCTTTTTAAAACTTTTGTAGAATCAAAAGATGAGTCGAAAATAGAAAAATCATCCACAAAATTTCAAGTTATTCCCCAACCATATCTGAAAAGATACTCTTATGCCATCACAGTCTAGGTGGTCGGGTGTTAGTGCACTGTTTTGCGTCTTGAGTCTTTGTAATTATCGTTAACATATTTGTGGTTTAATTAATGTAATAATTATTATTTCATGTAGTTCGTTAATGTATAAGGCTAGTCTCACTAAGGATGTTTAGCGAACTAGACTTTAAGTTAAATCGCCTCTGATTCGTTAGGGGATGTTAACGAATCGAGGTGTTTCGCCTATTTAATGTATGTAACGTAGTAGGTTCTGGTTCACTAGGGGATGTTAGCGAACCAGAACTGTCTTTCTATATATAGTGAACACTGTTCACTTGTTATTTAAGTTTTGAGAGTTTAATTAACGAATTGTTGTCCAAATCCTCTCTCGATCTTCAATCTTAATATTATACAACTACTATTATAAACATACTGATTATATGTACACATATAACACTGAATCGAAGTTAATTATGAGCTAGATCTATTAGTTAAGGTATTAATCGATTACGCACATATCTGAGATCTGTTATTGTTATTGTTATTAGATTGATACGATTTTGGGATCCAACAAGTGGTAGCAGAGCCGTTGGGGCTCAATTACACTTGATTTGGTGTTTAATTAGTTTTTTATATTGTTATATTCTGTTTGAGTGAATTTGAATCAATCTTAAGATTGATTTGATTGAATTATGTATGAATTGGATTTGAATCTGAGTTGGTTAATGTATTGGATAGTTTCGTGATTTGGAATTGAGTTTTGGATTGATTTTGAGTGGATCGGTATTGGTTTTGGTTTAAATCCGGAAAAGGGTTAGTGTTGTGGTAAAATTGGATTGGTAATCGGAGTTGTTTGGTATCCAGGGTTTGCGTATTGGATTCGTGATTGTGTTATGAGTATTTTGGTAGGTGACCTGTGTGATTTGGTTTAGTATTGAGTTGGAATTACAAATTTCATGTTTCTGGGTTTCTAGGTTGATGTTCATCATTCCAATTTTCTGGAAATTTTGGTTGAAGATTTGAAGATCAAAGATGAACATGATTCGCTACGTTGATTCGCTATTCTGTTCACCTTGTTTTGTTCATTAAGTGTTGTCAATTCGTTACTTATTTCATCTGATTCGTTAACCTGTTCGCTATATTAGCTGATTCGTGTTATCTAATTCACTGAATGGGTTAACTGATTCGTGGGACACGTGTTCACCTTGGAACTTGTGTCATAACAACCTTTTCCACGTGGCATAAGGTATCAAAGTTTGTTACAAACGGTTGTAACAACTTGATTCGTTATAGTTGATTCACTAAATCAACTGTAGCTGATTCGTTATAGTTTGTTCGTTGTCTAATTCGTTACAAGAAATCTTTAATTCGCTAGGCCTATAATCGTTATTGACTTAGTCAATTCGTTAGAGTTGACTAGTTCGTTGACTGATTTGTTGACCATCTGGTTCGTGGTCTGATCTAATTCGTTAACTTTTTAATTCGCTAAAATCAATTCTTGTTCATTAACATTAATCCTTATTTCGTTAATGATTGATTCGTTAATCATTATTTACAGTTCTCTATAACTGTTTCTAGTTCGTTAATCTAATTCATTATACCCTTGAAGTTTTACTACTTGTCAAAGATGGCTGGTATGTATGCATTGTCTTCTCAAAACATGTTGATGCAACAAATGTTGCAACTTGATACCGAGATAGGTTCACATTCTAAATGTCCAAGATTGATGAAGTTTAGTGACTTTTCCAAGTGGGAAACTCGGTTTCGTGCTCTTTTGGGGTCTGTTCATCCTGATTGCTCATATTGTCTCGATGAAGTTTATAAGGAACCATTGATTGGTGATGATACCATTGGTTTTGTTCCTAAAGCTGTTTCGCAATATTACAAGAAGAGAAGAAAGATTTGAATAAGCTTATTCCACTCTCACTATGTCATTGCAAGAAATATCTTTCATAAAGTGGGTAATATTAAGAGATGTGCTTCTCTATTCCAACATCTTCGTAATGAGAAGTATGGGGAACACAGCTGAGAGTAAGAAAGTGATGCTCAAGTTTCAGTTTTGAAACTTTAATCTATTGAAGGGAGAAACAATTGAAGAGATGATTACAAGGTTTATTCACTTAATTGCTGAAATGGACAAGATGAAATTGGAAATTTCTGAAACAGATAAAATTGACACTATTAAGAGTGTGCTTCCAAGTTCTTATTCAACATTTCTAATGGTGTTGAAAGAGAATGATTATTTCTTTAACGAAGACTTGACTGCACTTGAATTTTTACAAAAGATCGAAGCTAGAGAATATGATCTTAAGTGTCAAATATCCTCCAAGGAAATCAGTATCAGCTTTCTATGGTGGAAGTATGCCTCTTAGTTCAACGATCTCTCCAATCAATGCTTTTCTTACTCAAGCGGCAAGTGAAAAAAGAATCACTACGTTCAATGATCCAAAAGTATGTTTCTATTCTACTGGTAATTCTGGATTGTCTGGTGGCTCTGGAAGTTCAAACTACTAATAATCCATTTGCTTCACCACCTAGTGTTAATATGAAGAAAGCTGAGCAAAACTTTGCTTTTCTGACAGCTTTCATGTCTTTCATATGAAAACTTGGTAAGTAGTAAGATTGTCATAAGTGATTTACCTTATGAGGACTATGATCAGATAGATCTTGATGATTTGGAAATCATGGATTTAAAGTGGTAACATGGCTATGATCGTCCGTACAGGTTAAAAGATTCATGCAAATGAACTGGAAAAGATCTTCCGGCATTAAACAAGAAATTGGGTTTTGACAAATTGAAGGTAAATGCTATAATTGTCAAGAAATTTGGGCATTTCGCAAAGGATGTGACAAACCAAAGAAAGAATACACTGGTCTTCGTGGTCAACATCAAAATTCATCTACACCAAGAGGTAGTGATGCTGAAAGAAACCATCCTCTTCTACAACACAAGCAATGTTAGAAGATGGTAATGATTGGTCACATCGGTTACTATGTAATGATGCTCAAGCAAATTTGGCTATGTTTGGATTGCATAAAGATTGTTAAGATACAAGTGGGAGTGAGATGTCTTCTGATAATTGATTCTGGATCTGATTCTGACGACTCTTGCGATAAGCCTCCAACAATATTTGCTTGGATTGCCAAAATCAATAAGGTTAGTCATTCTATCTCTGCCACTTCATCTGTTAAAGTATCATGTGTTGATTGTGAATCAAAAAAAACCTAAGTTAGAAGCGTTTGAAAAGTCAAAATGATAATCTTGTTAGAGAAATACCATCTCTGAAGGATAATTATCGACATTCTTTTGAATCTCAAATGAGATCTCGAGAAAAGATTGAAGCATTGTCGACAAGTAACCACGATCTCAAAGCTGAGTTATCTGTGAAAATGACGATTAATGACCAAAAGTTTCAAGAAATTCTAAAACATTGGTTCAAAGATAACCGAGCTTGAGAATGAAGGTTCTTGAGTTGAAGAACAAACTGGGGAAGTTTTAGAAATTATTTTTTTCTGTTGAATGAAATTATTGAAGTATCTGGTAAACAAAAGGATTCAAAGAAAGGATTGGTTTTGGTGAAATTCCACCACCATTTCACAATGATTACAAAATTAATCCTTTTGCTAGAAAAGAAGAGGATTTGATTGATAAAGAAACTGTGATTTCGGAAAAACCCAACCCCGTTAAAACAGAAAAACAAGTTAAACAGAAACTGTTAGGACCCATGTTTCTCCTCAAATACCTCATGTTCAAAGTAAAAAGGTCTTCTGTTGAGAATGATGACAAAGTGATTATTCGAGGACGTGTTTGAACCTGAGATAATACATAAGAATAAGAACATCCCAAGTTCAAATCATATTCTTTGTGAACCTCAAGAATTTGAGGAAGCTGTGTATGGTTCATTCAAGTCTCACATGAAAAAGGAAGAACGGTAAAAACTAAACCAGTAATGGCAAAGAAGTCAGATAAACCAAAGATTTCTAATGAGGATTTAATGCTGTTTGTAAATCTTCCTAGTTCTAAGCCTTCACCTGTTAGAGTTTTTAAATTAAAAGGGATGGACACAATGTTTTACGGAAAAAGATATTCCAATAAGTATCATTAAACTTGAACTTATTGAGAGTGTCTTTATCAATGAAACATCACAGATTCAAGATTTTGAACGTAGATATGCTCAAGCAAAAACTTCGGTTCCATCTGATCTATTGACTAAAGCAAAACAAGTTTTAAAACAAGCGAATAAAATTAAATTTGTGAAGTCAACTGGGACAGATATGCTGAAGAGTTTCTCGAACTGTTCTAATTTGGATATCTACTTGAACAAGAAGTCTGAATTATCTGATGAGTTTGCTAAGAGCATGACCAAAAATATGAGTCATCATCAACCTTCTGCGTCATTTATTCCAACTACCTCTCAACATCATCATGTAGACATGCGAAGCTGTTTTCTTTGCGGTCAACATGGTCATGTAGTGAGGAATAGTAGTCAGAAGAGCCATCAGAATCTTCATCTTTTTTATCAAGGACATACTCTAAGCCAATTCCATTGATAAAGGAGATTCTGAAACGACCTGCGTCGTATACTGATGATACTCACATTATGTTCTCTAATGTGAATCCTCGTAAGGTTATTCATGTTATGAGACACATGGTCAGGTTAAACCAAAGTTTATCCCACATGAGCCAGTTTGTAGAAACACGAATTCAAACATTGTTCAAGCAGCTTACTTATGACGAAAGTCTAGGAAGCCAGTAACTTATTCACAAGTGGCTGAACAACATTTGAACTCTGTTAAAGTTAATGATCAAAGAGATAACCAAAAGGTGCCCAAGACTGAGGCCTAGGCTGCCTTTTTGAACTAATCATCTTATTTTGTGTGTAGGGAACATCCAGGACTGTGTCTGGTGAAAACTGGATAATGGATAGTGGATGTTCTCGTCATATCACTGGGAATCTCGACCTATTAACCAACGTGAGGAATATTCAAGGGGGTTATGTGTCATTTGCTTAGAATTATGGGGGAATGATCACTCAAGAGGGTGAAGTTTCAAATGGTCACAACACTTTTGAGAAAGTAAATTATTGTGATAAAGTGGATCATAACTTATTAAGTGTATCGCAGATTTTTGATAAAAAGTACACAACGATATTCACTGACAAAGAATGTCTTATCTTGAAACCGGGTTATGATATTCCCGAGGATATGGTTGTCATGCGATCACTACGATCGAATGATATTTATGTCTTGAACTTGAGCTCTAAGATATCCACATCGATCGAAACATGTTTTGTCACGAAAGCAACCGAGAAAGACTCGATTCTATGGCATCGTAGAATGGGTCATATACATGTTAAAAAGATGAATTATTTGATGGCTAATGATTTAGTGGAAGGTGTCTCGTTGAAGAATTTTATATTATCCGATCACTGCATTGCATGTAAAAAGGGCAAGCAGAAGAAGAAGACACATCCTTCTAAATTATTGAATTCCATTAATACTCCTCTTGAACGACTTCATATGTATTTATTTGGTCCTGTGAATCGTGCAAGTATTTCTGGGGATTGGTATTGTCTTGTGGTGACTGATGATTATTCAAGATACTCATGGGTGTTATTTTTGCGTTCGAAAGATCAAACACCGGTTTTGGTACAAAACCTTATCACCAAGATCGAATCACTGTACAAACAAAAAGTGAGAAGAATCCGAAGTGATAATGGTACAATTCAAAAACACTGTATTGGATTTCTTTTGTACTCACAAAGGAATTCATCGAGAATACAGTGCACCTTATGTACCTCAACATAATGGTGTTGCCGAACGAAAGAATCGAACCTTGATTGAAGCTGCACGTACAATGCTCGCTGATTCTAAGCATCCCGTCCAATTCTGGAATGAGGCGGTGAATACAGCTTGCTATACTCTGAATCGGGTTCTAATCGTTAAAAGACTCAAAAAGACAAGCTATGAGTTATTGAATAATCGAAAACCTAATTTAAAGTATCTGGAACCTTTTGAGTGTCCTTGTACTATGTTGAAGAAGGATGCGGGTAAATTTGAAGAAAAAGCTATCGAAGGGTATTTATTGGGATATGCATCTCCAAAGAAAATGGTTTTTAACTTTACATCCGGTTGTATTGAAGAGTGGTACCATGTGGACTGTCAAAAGTACATAACTCCTGAACTTGGGGAACATTACACTAACTTATTTGATAATGTTGTTGTTCCAGAGAATCCCACTCGTCGGATTCATGGATCTGATCCACAGGAAAACATCATTGGAGAACTTGATGTGGGCGTTCGTACACATCATCAAGTTGCTTCGTCAAGTGATAATAACATATTGTGTGCTTACACGGATTTACATTCATCGGGAATTGTAAATCTTGCTAAATTCACTTGCTTTCTATCTCAAGTTGAGCCAACGACAGCTCGTAAGGCACTTGAAGATCCTTCTTGGGTAGAAGCTATGCAGGAAGAATTACAGCAATTTGCACGATTGGGTGTTTGGGATTTAATAGACAAGCCTGCTAGAGTCAAGAAAGCGATTCCGACTAAGTGGGTATTTAAGTGTAAAAAGGACGATCGAGGTGTGATTGTCAGAAACAAGGCACGTCTAGTGGTGCAAGGGTTTCATCAGCAAGAGGGTATTGATTACACAGAGGTATATGCTCCAGTTGCAAGATTAGAGTCGATTCGAATCTTCCTGGCATATGCTGCTTATAAGAATATCAAGGTCTACCAAATGGATGTTAAGAGTGCTTTTCTCAATGGTGAACTACACGAAGACGTGTTTGTCCAACAACCACCTGGTTTTGATGAGCCTGAGTATCCAGACCGTGTTTACCGATTAAACAAGGCCCTGTATGTCGGTCTCTCAACACTCAGCTGGATCTTAATCAATCAAGTCATAACTCACATAGATTAATCGTGTTGACAAGAGAGTTAATGGCGGGTTGCTATATTTAGAAAGATATCCGTTTGTTAAAGGCGTAATCAATAACAAACATACGGTTGCCATGAATAATTAAAGATAGGGAGGCACACTCAGGATTCACTCAAAAGATTTCCATTTATATCATATTAAAATCATACAAACGGATAATCGATTTAGGGTTTTCTTGGAATCCTAAGACAGCCGTCACACAATATTCTCTCAATAAATGAGTCAGTCTTATCCGTATTGTGTGTTCTGCCTCTCCTTTCGTTTTTTTTGGCGGTGTGCCCTAAATATTCTATTTATAAGCCTGCCAACTTAGGACAGCTGTCATTCCTTCTAGAAACCCTATCCGATAATACATATTCAAATTACACATTCAGAAATAAACTAAGTGTAAAACAAGTCTTCCGGGTAGGCTTTTCATTAATCTTCAGTCTCCGAGTACGCAGTGTACTCGGACTTCCTTCAGACTTGGTAAACATAGACGTGTACTCGGGATCAGTTTCCGGGTATACTTTACTTAAAGAATATTTTACAAAGTAAAATATTCACCGAGTAGACTTCAATCTTCTTGAATTTATCAGACTTGGCCCGACAACTCCTTACGAGCAACCCTGTTCATCTATGATCTTGTTCGGCTCTTTGTCATTGAATAACTTATTAGAAAAGTGTACTCGGGAATTACTGTAACTTGGTTGAGCTGAACCTTACTCGATATAACTTATAAATATTCCCTTAACTCATCAAGTATACTCGGACCATACTTATTGATAAATACCTTGCCCGGTCTTCCAATTACTTGGCTTCTTGGACTTGGTTGACCAAACCTTACTAGGAAGAGTAAAATACTTGGTCTTGAAGAACAAACCTGCTTGACAAAGTGAACCTTGCTCGGAGATACCAAATCAGTGATTCTTACTCGGGAATGCACTAAATAGCATTCCTTGCCCGGATATCCACTTAAGAAGACTATTTGAAGTAAACCTTGCCTGAGAGGCAAAATCTCGTACTCGGCTAAGTAAAACTTGCTCGGAACCCAAGGTGTGCTCGGATTCAATACTTAGCAGTTTCTGAGGAGGTTGAGAAGATTCCAATCTTCCATAATCTTCATTTAAGTCAAATCTCCTCATTTGGGTCAAACTCTTGACCCAACAATCTCCCCCTAGATTGGAACACCTCAGCTGACCCAAAACACTCTATGGTTACTTACACTTAGCAAAAATACACATCAAATTAAAATTCAAATTTCATAATCAAATTACATATTCAAAAGTTGTCCGAAGACATTACAAAGCAAAGCCTATTCTATCTATTCAGTCTTTTCCTTTCATTGTAGGCTGCTTGTCTTCTTAGCTGTATTACTGATGCAGCTCTTTCTCTGAAGATATTGAGCACTTGGTAGTGAGTGTATCCTTCTGGTATCACCAAGTCTCTTATATCTATTAGATCATCATTGTGTAAGCATGTCAGATCTGCATCCTTTTTTATTATGGCCAAGACTTTTCCATCAGAGTTCATCAGCACATAATGACCAGTGTCTTCTTTGTATTCCACCTTAGCAATGACACCGTTCTTCTGTACCGTATAGTTTGGCCTTCTCATTCTTCTTCCCAAGTTTATACACGTATTCATGTTGGACAGTGGGTTTTCATCTCGGACATACATCTGAAAGTCTCTTTCTGCTATATCCATTCTTCTCAGCTTGCTCACTCTTCTTGCATTCTGAGTCCTTACTGATCTCCAGGTCCTTTTCTCTTTCAATACAGGGAAACCTCTGTCAGCTTGTTCATGCAGATACTTGGATAGGTCATTCATTTGTCTTCCTGCAGATCGGTTTCTATCTCTGAAGTCATACAGGTGTAGAGAAGCCATTCTTCTTAATTGTTCTTCATTATAATCCCTGAAGTCACATCTGACCACAATCTCTTTTAATAATCTGCTCTCCATAATCACTTTGAGGGAATCAGTGACCGAATCATAGTACAGCTCTCTGGGTAGATCCACATCAGATTGTGTTCTTGTTCTGTGTTGTACTGAGCTGCTTGATTCACCTCTTCCACCTTGACCTCTTCCTCTTCCTCTAGGAAATCTTTGATGAAACGGAGGTCTGAAAGGAATTGACTTCTTGGGCTTTTGAGGTCCCAAGTTGAAAATCTTCACATATATAGCTTCCACCATCTCAGTAGGAAGATTTGCTAAATCAACTATATCTTGTCCAGCTGCTTCAAGTTCTATTAGCATCTTTATCATTCCTGGAGTTCTTGCCAATCCAGCAGGTACAAACCTACCATCGGCATAGTATCTTGGATTTTCTCCTTCTCTCAATGCCTTTTCCCATTCATCCTTTTGAAGGTAGAAAAGAGTCTTCAAATCCTCTTTCTCTAAGACATTAAAGTCTGCTTCAGTCATCCCTCTCTTATTTATCATTATGTTTCTTAGGATGTTTATCATTTCCTCATTCTCCCATGGCATAAATGGTTCATTTTCCGGTTCAGGTTTCACATCCTTTTGAGGGATAGGGATTTCAACATGTTTGACTTGTTCCTTTTCTTTTTCCCGTATAGTCTGAATTCTTCTTTTCTTCTTTGGTGGCTCGATCAGGTACTTCAGTTTGAATTGAGCTCTCAGTTTGGACCCTTTTAGATTTTTCTTTTCTTTTTCTTCTGTTATACTGATCCACAACTGTCTTTTTATCCAAATTCTTGACAATTTCAGGCTTCATGCCTTTTTCCAACAAGTATCCACACATTCCATTAAATTTTCTTTTCAATTCTTCCAGCTGAAGTTCTTCATTTTCTTCAACACACCTCTCTACAACTTTCTCTCTTTCACTAATGTACAAATCTTGCAATTTGTCTACAGAGAAATGTGCCAAATCTTTCTCAAAGTAACCATGTCTTCTCAGATAATCTTTGTATTTCTTGGCATCTTTGTTCTTCTATTCCATCAGCCTTTTGGCTTCCAACATACTCAGCTTAATGTTTGCCCTGTGTACATCAGTCATTTCGACTTGTGGGGACATAACATTAGCAGTTGTACCAACTCTCCCTTCATCATTCTCAGGATTATCATCGTTGTCATCATCGGAGTTCTCAGAGTCATCCTTTTCTTCACTCAGCTCATTCATAGCATCTATCTTTGCTTCATCAGGAGCTGGATGATCCGCTTCATCTCTAGTTGATACAACAGGGACACCTTGCACATGTTCATTAGGTCTTAGTGTTTGCAAAGGTGTTGCCCTCATGGGACTTGCTTCACTATCAGGGGTCTCAACAAAATACTTATTTTTCTCATCCCACTTGCCCCTCTTAGCAGTCTTTTCTTGCTCAGTTTGTTCAGCTGCTCTTTTTCTTCTCTGATACATCTTGGCAAATCTTGGTTCTTGAGTTTCAGGTACCAGTTGTTAGTTGGGTTCTTTCTCAGATCCTCTCTCACCTGTTCAGCCTATTTCTTGGCAGCCATTGAGGCAATTGACTCACCAGTTTCCTCTTCAGGAATCATACCAGTATTCAAATTTGTTGGTTCAGCAGCTTCAGTTGTATGACTTTGTGGTTGAAACATACTGACTACCAATGCCAAAGAGTTGTCTACTTCCTCAACTTTGCTCATCTTAATCAGTTCTTCTATAACCTCTTGATCAGCCACATCTTCAAGTATTTCTTTTGCTACATTGGCTTGATTGATCAAGATCTCCTGCTCTGCCAATTCGTCATGAGTTAAGGATTGGGCAGTTTTCTCCATTTCCATTGACTCTTTGATAATTCTTTCTTGTTCTTTTAAGGCAGCAGCAGCATCATCTCTGAATAAGACATCCTTTTCAGGATATGCCTTAAGAGGCTCTTCTTCTGTCATTATACCCTTTCCCTTATCCATCCTCTTCTTTAATTCGTCTTCAGTTTCAGGAGGACTTATTGGAGGGAAATTATCAATTTCATCATTTAGCGCATCCAGTTCTGAGTCATGCTCAACCCTCTTAGAACTAACTTCTTGATCATCTTCAGGCTCAGTGTTTACCAGTTCCTCAGTAGCAGCATTCATATCAGCATTCTCAACACTCATTTCCTCATCTAAAATCTCAGTTAATTCTTCTGTAAGCACAACCTCTTCATCATTTGACTTTTCATTTTCAGCATTATTGGTTTCTTCTCCACTCACTTCCCCTTCATTCTCATCACTATCATCATAAACACTCATGATCATCTTCAAACCATCAACATTATCAACACTTTCAACATCAGTCATACCCACATCAGCATCATCCATATTCTCCCCCTGTTTTGGGGCAGCTGAGATGTTCTCAATCTCCTACACCAGGGTTTGAATTTTCATTTCAGCCTCAGTTAACCATCTCAACAGCATCACATTTTCATTTGTTACCTCCTCATTCCTTCTTCTCAACACAACATTCTCATCCATAATCTCCTTAACCTTTCTTCTCAACTCATCATTCTCCAACATCAACTCAAGATTTCTTTGGAATGTATTACCATGTGGACTAGTAGGTTCAGATGTAGGAAATGGTTCAAATTCAGGTTGGTTTGTGGTAGGTGTTTGAGGTGGGCTAGAAATGATTGGTTCTTATTGGTTTAGGCTATGAGTTGATGGTGTCTGTGGTGGTGGTGATTGATGCGTGGAAGTTTCAGGTTGGTCTAGGATAAGGGTTTGTGGTGGTGTTTGATGTGGTGGGGTTGGTGGTGTCTGTGGTGGTGGTGATTGATGTGTGGAAGTTTCAGGTTTGTCTATGATAAGGGTTTGAGGTGGTGTTTGATGTGGTGGGGTTGGTGGTGGTGAGTGTGGTAGTGTAGGAATTGATTGTTCAAGTTCTTCTCTGTGCTCCCCCTGTTCAGGTGCTATAATCTCCATTTCTAAACCATCTCCACCTTCATCTCCATCAACATCATCATCATCAGACTAACCTTCATCACTCTCATCATCACCCCCTGCTTCCTCCTCTGAGCTCAGCTCAGGCACAGGCATTATAGCCAAATCATGGTTCAATAACCAAGGTAAAATTTCAAAAGGAACATTTGAATTATAGGTATTAGAGACACCATATTTCTTGATTCTTTTGTAAGCATCATAGTCTTGCAACTGATGTGTGTCTCCAATTGTTGGTAAATCTTGTAGTTCTCTATTGAATATGATCTGCAGAAATCTTGGATATTGCAAAAATCTCTTTCTTTCTGGTTTCTTTAGATTCCCTACTAACCCCTAAAAAATCATCTTGGAAAAGTTAAAGGGCAGATCAAAGATTATCCCAACTGTGGCATTTGCTAGATCATGACTCATCAGAGTCCATGATCCCTTCCTTGGTGCAAATCCATGAATAATATGATGTATTAAAAACCTATACAGCATTGGAAACATACCCTTCTGAAACTGTCCTTCATGGACATTTCCTTGATACCCCATTGTTTCTTCAAAAATTTTCAATAAGTGTGCTATATTGAAGTTTATGTGATTGTGATCATCATCATTCAGTCTTAGACATCTTCTGATCATTCTCTCTGTGATCTGAATCTCCTGTCTGGCCACGGTCGCCTCTATTCTTTTTCCATTTACATCTTCAACAAACTCTGCAGGTCTCCAGAAATCCAACGAGTGATTTCTGTATATTATAGGGCTTTCAGTAAGTGCAAAGTTGATGTTTGATCGTGCCATCCACGATATCATTCGAGCCACTGGTTCATTTTCTGGTGTCACTTGTAATAATGCGCACATATTGTGCTTTGGCTCGAACACATACATCGGTTGTTCTTGCTCTGCCATATCTGAATTACATAAACAAACATATTCAAAGTGAAATTAGTCATAAAGTTTAGTACTTTAGATAATTTCAAGTTATAAGAATGAAGAAGATAGGGAGAAATCTTCAAGAACCTGTTCTTCGACAAATTTATAACCTAAACACATAAACAGAGTGTCAGTAATCAAATACAAAATCACAGCCCATTGTAGTCTAATCAAGATCAGAAAACATATTATTAATGCTTACCGAGTCGGAATTAGGGGCTGATAAAAATTAGGGTTAGGATCGACTTAGAATTTAGGAAGTCGGAGAGGTTTCTTTGAGTGTAAGTATTTTGCAGTTGAAGGAGAGGGAGAGAGGGAAATAATGTTGAAAAATTTGCCTAACTCCCTCTTATATACCTTTTTGAAAGTGGGTTTTAAATGCTTTTTGTCATTTGTGAATTATTAGCTGTCAACCAGTAACATTATCCACTTGGTATATTAAAAACATTTAATTTCATTTAAGTTTATAAGACCTTACTTGAAAGATTACTATATCCAAATTCTACTCGGTATACTTCCACATACAAACCTTACTCAGTCAAATTTTGCTTGAAAATTTTTCATTTTTGAATATACAAAGTTTGCCCGAATTCGTCTATATATCAACCTTGCTTGATCAAGTAAATTAATTTAAAGTTAAGACAATAATGAAGAAAGCTTACCCGAAATACTCGATTTCTTGAGAAATTAATCACAAGGCATATAATCAAGTATAATTATCAAATAAACATCCTTTCTAAGAATCAATTAAGATCCCCACATAGATTTCTCAATTTCAAATTAAAACTTATCTAGCACAAACCCTCATAATAATCATAATCAATTAACATAATCAATCAACACATTCATTCTCAAGTATGCTTGAAAACATAGTGTGCTCGAGCAATCTTTCTGGAGAATAGTGTGCCCGAACAACAATCTTATTCAAAGTATACCCGAATAACCTTCTTATAATACAAAGTGTGCTCGGAAAGAAATTCTAGCAGACAGTGTACTCGGAAAGTTAAGTTTTTGAAATTACCAAGTATATTGAAGGAACACAAGTGTGCCCGAAATATAAACTGCGCTCGGAAAACAAGGTTTGCCCGAAAACACTTGTAATTTCAAAGAAATCATACACATATCACAGAGTATGCTCGGAATGAAATTAAACACTAAAACATTTAAGTGTGCTATAGTCTAAAATTTCATAGAGCTTGCCCGAAAATCCTATGTTAGCACTAAGCTTGCTAGGATAAACACATTCAATCATCAGGTATGCCGAACATCAATCTTATTCAAAGTATACCCGAAATAAAAAATGACAGACTTAAACAGTAACATCTAAGCGTGCCCAGAAAGATTAACAAACCTTTCCTAACAACGTATTCACACAAATTACAAAGCTTACACGGTGTACTAACTTAAGTTCTCAGAGTTTGCTTGGAATCATAATCAGCAAATAACATGCATAGCTTGCCCGAAACAAGAATTACTTGTTAAAAGCCAATTATAACAACACAAAATCATCTCAAGACTTCAAGCCTGCTCGAGAGATGAGTACAACAGTGTACTCTACCCGGTAAGTGTAAACACTTCAAAGCATGCCCGAAAATCATAAAGTTAGTCAAAAATGACTAAGCTTACTCGAAAAGGTTGAAAACTGTCAAACCTTACCCGAAATAACGTATTCACACATAAACAAGTCAAAAGTGACTAAGCTTACTCGGAAAGGTTGACAATTATCAAACCTTACCCGAAACAACGTATTCACACATAAACAAGTCAAAAATGACTAAGCTTACTCGGAAAGGTTGACAATTATCAAACCTTACCCGAAACAACGTATTCATACATAAACAAGTCAAAAAATGACTAAGCTTACTCGGAAAGATGGACAATTATCAAACCTTACCCGAAACAACGTATTCACACATAAACAAGTCAAAAAATGACTAAGCTTACTCGGAAAGGTTGATAATTATCAAACCTTACCCGAAACAACATATTCACACATAATCAACTGTTTTGTACTCGGAAAGGTTGTAAATCATTAAACCTTACCCGAAAATACATATTCAAACAGTTTGTGCTCGGGAAGGTTATAAAGCATTAAACCTTACCCGATCTTACATATTCAACCTTTTTAGGCAAAATGCAACACTTTTGACTTAATCCACTTTGTCAAAATATATTTTTCATTTCAGATCATAGTTTAAGAGCAAATGGTGCATTTAGAGATCAAATTTTAGTTATATTTCTTTTCAAAACAATTTCTTCCTTTTACTGAAAAGATCTCAAGAATGGGATCATATTGACTAAATAGCTATCTCAATACTTCACTATTAGCATTATTATGACAACTTAGATAGGTTAACAGCAGGTATAAACTTAGCATGAATTTCATCTCTTTGGTGATATGATTTAGGTTCATTTAAAGCATAATGAATTAATGGTCAACACTGTGCAATGATGCCTCATATCTCTTCTCAAAGCTTATTTGGCTTTCCCCAGATCACCCTAATTTGACTCCAACCTCCTGTATTTGGTCAAAAATAGTTTTTGTATGACAGAACTTATTGTATTTTTGTATTTTTTAGATTCAAACATATATAGAGGTTGAACGTTGGACTTACAGTTAGAAACATGCCTTTCATTCAAGATGAGACAGATTTTGTCAACATCTTTGTAGTTCTTGTAGTAACCCTCTTGTTTGATAAAATATTTAAAACACTTATCAACTTTTGGTTGATTTATTCATTCTTCCTCTTGTTTTTGATATTTTCTCAAATTTTCTTAAAGTATGTTGCTTGTCATATTAAAAGATGTTTCATTTTTGGTTGACCAAATAACAACAGGCTCGTGTATGACTGGGTAATCACTTTTCTGCCATATCATTCGGAGAGATTTATCTTGGGACATGCAAAACAACTATGCATCTCCACATAAAGATTAGTATATTCATTATGTTTATATCACCTTATATTTTACATCACCATGGGAAAGCAACCATGCATGTTAATGACTATACTAAGGTCTTTTTAGCCTAATAATTCCATATGATCAGCTAAGTAGTCAATGTACTATCATTTCCCAAAAATACAGTTTAATATTCAATCACCCCAATATCTCTTCATTGTCAGGTTAATGGCTATCCTGTTTGACCAAAAGTGGTCAAAAAGACCAAACATACATGTGAATATATGTCCTTTCAAAGTCAGAGCTATTGACATAGTTTTAAGTGAAGGAATAAGAAACAAGTCATAATTACTCCAAATGCATTCAGTTTTTAGGTCAATGGCTATCCTTTGAATCTATAGAGATTTAAGGACCAAACATACACAAGTGCATGTCCTTCCAACTGGGCAAATGACATAGTTTTCAGCGAAAACAACTACTTGAGTCTTTAAAAAAAATCCTTCTTTGAGCTTCTTGAAAGCTTGAACTGAAAAATATTATCATATCTCTACACCATTAATCAACTTGCTCATGTTTTGATCAAAATAAAGTATTTATGCAAAATTCATTATAAAATTCATTAAATCACTTGATTTTGACTTAAAACACACTTTGACATAAACAGTTGAATCAAATAATCAAATCTAATCATTCTTAACATCATCAAGAAAACAGACTGTACTAACATTCAATGTCTATCCTATCTTAACAACATCAGAAGATCAGATGAAGCACATATTCAAGTAACCATAAACATGTAATTACTTATGACATCAGATAAGTATTTAATTTCACCCAAACAGATCAAACTACTTATCATAACATCAGATTAGTTAACATGATAGTCAAGAATTGTCATCAATTTCAAAGAAATTGCACTGATATTTACTTAAGCACCTATCAGTTAACTTCAAAACAGTGACATATTCAAGACATATTCAATCAACATTCAGTTGAAACATATTCAAAACATATGCAAAACATATTCAATCAACATTCAGTTGAAACATATTCAGAACATATTCAATCATATTCAAAACATATTCAATCAACATTCAGTTGAAACATATTCAGAACATATTCAGTAACGTATTCAGTAACATATTCAGTAACATATTCAGTAACATACTCAGCAACATATTCAGTAACATATTCAGCAACATGTTCAGTAACATATTCAGTAACATATTCAGCAACATACTTTAACAAAACATTCTACATGTGTGACCTCTTCTAAACTCTTCAGTTAGCACATAGAGGTACACAACCAAGCACACATCCTTAATCAGATTTCATCAGTGGTGATCATCCCCAGGGCTTTCAAAAGAAAGTTGAACCTGGTTCTGTCAAGTGGTTTGGTGAATGAGTCAGCCAAGTTATCACTTGTATCAACTCTTTTCATTTCAATCAGACCTTTTTCACTGCAATCTCTGATGAAGTGATGTCTGACTTCAATGTGCTTAGTCTTAAAATGTTGCACAGGATTCTTGACAGTAAAATATGCAGCAGTATTATCAATCAGAATAGGGGTGTTTAGAAAATTCAAACCATAATCCAGCATCTATTTTTGAATCCAGAGAACTTGTGCACTGCAGGCAGATGCAGCAACATATTCAGCTTCTGCAGTGGAGATTGATACTGTAGTCTGTTTTTTGCATTGCCATGACACTAGCCTTTCACCCAAAAACTGGCATCCCCCTGATGTTGACTTTCTGCTCATGTTACACCCATCATAATCACTGTCTGTATAAGCAAGCAGATCCAAGGTTTGATTCTTAGGATACCAAATTCCTAAATCTGGTCTTCCCTTCAAATATCTGATTATTCTTTTCACAGCATTCATGTGGGAGACTTTTGGATTTGACTGGAACCTTGCACATACACACACAGCAAACATGATATCTGGTCTTGTTGCAGTCAGATACATCAGAGATCCAATCTTGGTTCTGTATTCATGTTCATCTACTGACTCCCCCTTTTCATCAGCTATCATCTTTTCTTTGGTGTCCATTGGAGTTGAAGCAGTCTTGTAATCATGACAGTTGAACTTGTTCAAAATGTCCTGCACATATTTAGTTTGGTGAATGAAGATCCCTTCAGCCTTTTGTAGAACTTGCAGTCCCAGAAAGAAGTTCATTTCACCCATGGAACTCATGCTATACTTGGATTTCATCACCCCTTCAAACTCCAAACACATAATTTCATTTGTAGATCCAAAGATGATATCATCAACATAGACTTGTAAAAACAACAAATCTGACCCCTTGTTAAACTCAACAAAAACACAAAAATATGTATTGCTTTTGTTAAAATCATAGAAAAACACAAAAAGATTGTTCAATTTTTAAACTGTTCGGATATTTCTTTGTACATACATTCTTTAAAATTGTTTTCAAAAATACCAAAAATATTTTACTCTTTCTTTACATATTATTTAAATAATAATAATATGATTCTTCAATTGACTTGCAAAGATGATGCTTTGAAGAAGATCAAGAATAATAAGGAAGATCCTGATGATGATGAGTTTGGTGCTGGTGGTGAGACTAAACAAGCTCAAGACCCTGCTTTTGGTGTGGGTACGAGTTCTGTTTACGATTCAGAGAAACAGATTGTTGTGTATATTGATTATTCGGCTGCTAAACCAATTGAGATGATTGAAGCCGACATGGTAATATATATGGATGGAACGGGAGTAATTAGAAGCATGGTGAACAAGGATGAGATAGAGTTGGGTGAGTTTGTCGACAGGTCTCTGACACGAGAGCAGATTTCCATACTGCTTGAGTTGAATGACGAACAGTTGACCGTGTTAGAAACAGAACCTGATGTCGAAGTGGTGAATGAGGAAGGTATAGAGGATGATCTGTCTAGTCAAATGAATACAGATTTTATTTACGAATATGAGGATGTTGAGATGGAAGACGTCACTGCTGAGGAGTATCCTGACTTGTATCAACACACGAACGTTGATCAAGGTGCTCCGGCATTTAATGAACAGACTTTTAAAGAAGCTGAGGATGATTTGGAGAAGATGTTTAAAGGAAAGAAAGTTGTGGATACTCGTTTTGACTCAATTGTGAACCCAACTGATGCTTATATTGCTAAATGGTTCAGTCATAAAGCTGCGGTTAAAATTATCAAGGGGTATCGATTTGTTGATCAAGAACGGAAAGACACAGCAGCTGCATGGGTCAAAGAGAATCAAGTAACTACCTTCAAGACTGTACCCAAGGTTCATGGTGACATTGTTTCATGGCTATACGATTCCGAGCTTAAGGTGTGTATAGTCAAGTGGGAGAAAGGAATCCAGTACTACGAGAGGATAATGGATGTTCTTACACTACCGCGTTGGGATGTTCGTACCCTCGCGAGGCGTCCATTTATCAATCGTGGTGGCATCCAGACAGCTGAGTGGTTTCATCAACACTTGCTGTTCGAAGTTAATCATGGGTTCATGTTCTTCAAGCCCCAGGTCCCGAGACGTAAACTCATTAATGAGATTGATCCAAAGACTGGGTGGAAGAATCCTATTGTTAAAGTAAAACAGCCGAAGACGATGAAGAGAGTGCCGGTGAAGACGATACCCCAACAAATGCATCTCTCTTTCAACCGATGGTACTATGACAATCGTAAGGGTGAGGCCGTCATTGTTCTTGGTCAAGGACTGGCGACTGAACTGATCAAGATAATCGACCCGATGTGGTTGGTTAATTTATCTGAAACAGACAATGATGTGCTACACAGGAAGCAGATTCTGATCGAGCGCCGTGAAGATTACGACCTGGCTATGCAATTCCAACGCGTTATGCGTGTCTGTCATGAAAATGGAATTCATATTTGCAAAGACTGGAGGTCTAAGCGCTTCAAGTAACTTAAAGACAAAAAGCTCAAGACGAGGGGGTGTCTGTTAGTACACGGTTTTGCGTCTTGAGTCTTTGTAATTTATCGTTAACATATTTGTGGTTTAATTAATGTAATAATTATTATTTCATGTAATTCATTAATGTATAAGGCTAGTTCGCTAAGGATGTTTAGCAAAATAGACTTTAAGTTAAATCGCCTCTGATTCGTTAGGGGATGTTAACGAATCAGAGGATGTTTCGCCTATTTAATGTATGTAAGGAAGTATGTTCTGGTTCGCTAGGGGATGTTAGCGAACCAGACCTGTCTTCTATATATAGTGAACACTGTTCACTTGTTATTTAAGTTTTGAGAGTTTAATTAACGAATTGCTGTCCAAATCCTCTCTCGATCTTCAATTTTAATATTATACAACTACTATTATAAACATATTGATTATATATATACACATATAACACTGAATCGAAGTTAATTATGAGCTAGATCTATTAGTTAAGGTATTAATCGATTACGAACAGATCTGAGATCTGTTATTGTTATTGTT
Source organism: Bidens hawaiensis (assembly GCF_021521415.1). Lineage (NCBI taxonomy): Eukaryota > Viridiplantae > Streptophyta > Magnoliopsida > Asterales > Asteraceae > Bidens > Bidens hawaiensis. The sequence continues at coordinate 131,411 of NW_027494836.1, forward strand.
ATTATATTGATACGATTTCGGGATCCAAGATCGGGGCATTACACAAACAAAAAGGCAATCGCCTAAATACGAAAGTGTCGTATGGACACGTGAAAGTGGCCTTATGTTGGTCATCGGGTTGAATAGAAATTTGATTGTACCCTAAATAACCATATAAAAAGCAATAAAATTTCTGACCTGATAATTTTTAGATGATTTGGTCAATGAATGGTAGAGGGAAGTGATCTTTTGAAGTCGTGACATTCAACTTCCAGTAGTCAACACAAATTCGCCACCTGGTTATCAGCCGGGTGGCAATATCTTCACCATTTTCATTACGGGTTATCTGAATACCCGCATTCTTCTAAGCCGTTTGCATTGGATTCACTCACATACTATCATAAATTGGAAAAATAATTTCCGCGTCCAACCATTTCAAGACCTCTTTCTTCACCACTTCCCACATGTTCGGATTTAAACGTATTTGTGCATTATGTGCGAGTTTCACCTCAGGATCCGTGATAATTTTATATATCATAATAAACGGACTAATTCCCCTCATGTCCGCAATCGTCCACCCAAGTGTTTCCTTATGTTCTTTCAACACTTCCATCAATGCCCTTTCTGGATCTTGTTCTAAATTTGAGGCGATGATGGCGGGCAACGTATCATTTCTTCTCAAAAACACATATTTGAGGCGTTTTGGGAGTACCTTCAACTCAACCACCGGAGGACTCTCAAGTGAAGGTATCAATTTGGATTCAATAGTGTTTGGTAGTTTCTCCACCTGTTGAGACCATGGTGGTTTCCCAATACTTGTGGCATAAACGTCAACTACTCTTTCCTCTTCCTCTGACTAATGTGAATGCTCTATTGCTGACCTGCAACAAATAAAACACTCCTCTATGGCATCTCATTTTTATGAGGATTCAACACGTTAATGATTTCAGATTTGAAGCATTCATCACTCACCAGATGGTTAGAAACGTTTGAGAAAACATTTCGCCGAAGATTTTTATTCCCTAACGCCATGTCAACTACCCCAGTTCTACAGTTTATTTAAGCATTTTCGGTTGCCAAAAAGGGCCTACTGAGAATCATGTTTGGTTGCCATTTCGGGTCAACTGTGACCTAACCTAGAACTAGAAAGTCGACCTGGTAGTAAAAATCCTAGATCATAACAATCACATCCATAGATCCAATAAAGCCCTCGGCATTTTAAAATCACCCACTTGAATGGGTATTATTGGTGTTCCAAGAACGTGTAACTTGGGTGGAAGGATTCCCGTCAAAACCGAACTAACATTATCCGTTACATCAACCTGTTTTGGCATTTTGTGAGTTTGTTTCTGACTACACAAGTCCTTTAAATAATTAGCATAAGCAGGGACTTGTTTGATAGCATTAATGAGGGGTAAAATAATTTTTACTTGTTTAAATACCTCCCAAATTTCCTCCTGTTGTGGGCCCCTCTTTTTCAATGATGATGTTACGGGATTCAAAAATTCCCTAGGAAACAGTATGGTTTTACCCGTGGGACCAGTCTCCTTGGTGGTTGGTGTTTCTTTTTTCCTTTAGCTATTCGTTTAAATTTTTATTAATTGATTTTTTCATTTTATTTACTTGTTCGATTTCCACCTTATCATCACTGTTCCCATTTTCACCAAGGTGTTCCACCACTCCTTCAATGACGGTTGATGGTGGATTAACCCCGTTATCAAAAACCTTACCATGCCTATGGGTACTTACCTGGTTAATGTTGGTGTTTCTTTCCACTTGAAGACTGTTATTCTGATGGCTCGGGTACTTCAAAGCATCACTCAGTAGTTTCGATGGATTTCTCTTTAGACTTGTCGTTTCATCTACCAATTAACTCACCTGTTTATCTTGAAGCTCCATCCTCTGATTCAAAGCCTTTCTCTGAATTTCTTGATCTTCCTTTATTTGCTTCAACAACTCCATCACATCCTTAATTGACTTTTTTTTATTACCCGAATAATTCCCTTGCCCTTGTTGATAACTCTTTTGATAACCCTTATTGAAGGCCCCAAAATCTCTCTGATTGTACACACTTTGACCATTGCCTAAATTGTTCCCTTAATGTTTCTGGTTTGACTAATGACCTTTCTTTTGAGAATTGCTCTGAGATTTTGGGTTCTTCTACGTGTTCGGGTTTCCATAACTAAAGTTTGGATGATTCCAGAGGCCCGGATGATAAGTATTTGAACTCATATTATTATATTTCCTTTAACCCTGTACGTAATTGACATCCTCTTTCTCAGTTTCTTCATCTTGTGCAACCCCACAACTCGCAACTTCATGCCCTAACTCACCACAACCTTCACAAACCGGATATGTTTTTCCCGATTTCCCCGCTCATTGCACACCTGCATCCAAAAACCTATCTACCTTATTTTCCATCCTATCCATTTTGTTATATGAACCATGGCTTTCAACCATCTTTACTACCACTCTTATAGCCATCCTATTCGTCTATGCCTGTCTATTAAAATTTTTCATCTCTTTCAAGATGCCCCAATCCACATTTTCATCATTTGTAAGAAAAAGATCCATTAGTTGTGGCTTGGAGATCTCGAACATCATTATTAGAGAGACTATCATGGAATTCCATCATATGGGGAAGTGCTCAACAACAGTTTAAATCCCTGAAATGTCTCATAGAAGGTTTCTCCTGTGCGTTGCTGAAAACTTTGAATGCCGTTCTGAGCCTCGGGGGTTCTCTGGGGCATATAATATTCATCCAAGAATTGTTGTGCTAAATCCCCCTAAACATAAATACTAGTTACATGCAAAGATAAAAACCACTGTTTTGCTGCAGCTTTCAAGCTAAACTTGAATACGACCATCTTCACTTGTTACGCGGTAAAATCCTGACTTGACATAAGTACACAGATCGAGAAGGTTTCTCCTATGCGTTGCTGAAAAATCCGAATGGCGTTCCGAGCCTTGGAGGTTCTTTGTGGCGTATAATATTCATCCAAGAATTGTTGCGCCAAATCCCCCCCAAGTATAAATACTAGCTAAAGGCAAATATAAAAACCAATGTTATGCTGCATCTTTCTAGCTGAACTGGATTATGACAATCTTCACTTCTTCCGCGGTAAAACCCTGACTTGATATAAGTACACAGATTGAGTTAAAATCATTCAAGTGTAGATATGGTTCTTCGGTAGCCTTTCCATGAAACACAGGTAACCCCGTTAAAATGCTCTGCCTCACCGAAAAAGTCATCCACTTCTAACCGGAATAATGATCGGTAGAGGGCTCGTGGCCATTTGAGGGATGAAGTGACTTCGAACTCCCCTAACTGGTGGCGGGACATGCTCTTGGTACATCATCATCGAACTTATAATAAGGTGCCAATTGTTCACGGTTATGTTGGCATCTTGGTTCTCGATCTCTCTGATTTTCTGGATGATTCTGTCAAATTTCATCGTCCATCTTAACATTTTGCTGTTGATACTGACCCCCATATTCATCCCTAAATTCTTCCTCATCCACATAATCGAACCATGCATCATCCCCTCTATGCCAATTGTCCACGCGTATACGAGCTTGGTTAATCCCGGTTCTTTACTCTCTAAAATCAGCTTGACTTTGACAGGTTACTGGGGCGGATCTGATTGACAAGTTTTCATCAATATTAAGCTGTCTCATGTGGTTAAGTTTGACTCCTCCTCGGTTAAACAAGTTTTGGTTTCTGTTATGGTTAACATTTTGGTTTCGGTTAGGTGGTAGGTTATTTTGAGGAGCTGGTTGTTCTAGCTTATTTGGTTGGTCTTGGTTATAGGGTGGGTAATCATTCGGGTCGATGCTGTTTCAGGTACTCATGGTTTCTGTTTTCGGTATTGTGGCTTCTGGTATTTGGTTTAGTTTGGGTTTCTGAGCTGTTCGGTTTCTCTTTGCTGTTTTCTTAAATTCTTGATCAAACTGTATTGGCTCTTTCTCATGGGAATATCTCGTCTGCATTAACTTGTAAAGTCACCTGAATAGACAAAAACACAAACACCCACGTAAAATCAATGAAGAAATAATAAAAACAAAAACTATAAACTAAACAACCCACGTAAAGTCACCTGATTCCCCGACAATGACGCCATTTTGATGTATATGGCGTGCTCTAATAAAAAAACAAGTACATATAATCTTAAATACCTATAACTCGTACGGGTAAGTAAAGTCGTCTCCACGGGGAATCAGTGGAAACTACAAGCGAAACTCATATTTTATTATTAAGTAATTAACATGGACAGACTATGTCAAGTGGTTTAGATAAGTAGTTTGTAAAACATTATTATGAAAATAAACAAACTCCAGGGTTCAGGTTTTGAAGTAAGTTAGAATAATTGATAAACTTATTTGGACAACTCCTTGTTAATATATGTGTCGGTCCCGTATTGATCACTCAAACTCATAATAAATGTCACAACCCACACAATAAATATGTTGACAAGCAAGTTGATGACTTTGCTATTTGTGGTAAAAATAGATATTTGTTAATGGAGGAATCACTAACAAACATTATCTGTTGCTTGAATATTATTAAATGTAACAAACACAAATAATAACTCAAAAGATTTCCATTTATAGAAAGTTTCATACAAATGTAAATCAATTAGGGTTTCTTGTAAGGAATGTTTATCTGTACTAATCATAGGACAGCCGTCACCCTCACTCAAGAATATTCGTTAGGTTTGAAAAGTGTAAAGTGGCTTTATCTGTTGTAGGTGTGCCCTAAGTTATTCTATTTATAGGCATGCCATCACCTGACAGCTGTCCTGCCTTCTGGAAACCCTAATGATTGGAACATAATCATAAAACATATTACAGAACATTCTAAGTGTTAGAACAGGTCTTCCGGGTAGACTTTGTGCCTTTTGTCTTCTTCAAGTAGACCTGGTAACCTTGAATTGTGCTTGGAAACAGTTCTCCGTGTAGGCTTTACTTAGAGTATTTTCCTAAGAAAATACTCACCTAGCATACTTCAATCTTCTTGACCATAGCAAACTTTGCTTGATATGGTCCTACGAGCAAACTGTTCTTCATGAATCCCTTCAACCCTTTGTTAAAAGATAACTTATAAAGCAAATTCAGATGTGCTGGTAACACAGTTTGACCTGTGCTGGTAGCACTGTAGCTTGCTCGGGGTTGAACCTTGCTAGAGAAAGTACTTAGAGTAATTCTTGATCAACTTTCTTCAAGCATGCTCGGACTAATGTTTATTGAAGAAACCTTGCTAGATCTTACAAAAACTTTGCTTCATAGGCTTTGTTGGTAAACAAATTGTGCTTGACTTGAAGAACACCTTTGTTAGACAAAGTGAACCCTGCTCGGATTATCACTTAAGTAGTCTTCAAGAAGATAACCTTTCCCGAAAGGCAAAAAACCTTGCTATGACAAGTAAAACCTTGTTAGGAGGTCCAAGGGTGCTCGGTTTCCATACTTAACCATATCTGAGGAGTGTTGAGAAGATTCCAATCTCTCTTAAGTCATATCATGTCAAATCTTTGACCCAACAATATGTAAACCAAAATACTTAATGATTGGCTATGTTGAATGTCTGAACTTAATTCGAACACTTGACACAACTTGATGAAAATCTATTTGATTACCAGTTTTAAGTTTTGAAACACAAAATCAATAATATGGTTAATGATAAATAAGTCAATGATGAAAATAACTCAATCGTTGATGACCACAAATCGATTAACTGGCAAAAGATTAGGCAATCAATTACTAGAAAACTGTTTAAGCACACAAACAAGTATAAAGAATTGATCAATCAAATGATTAACCTAATCCAAATCCAAAGTTAAAGTTAATGATACCAAAAATACAACATACAACTCAATCCTACGCCCGGAGATGGTTATGAAGCCTTTAGCCTTGCATCTCGATCTTCATTCTCTTGATTATGGTGTTGGAGAAGAATTGTATGGATGAATATAGTGATTAATATGTCTTATGGTGATAATAAATAGCCTCCAAGATGTCCCCAGTTGATGAATAATGAATGAATTCCGACCTTAGGGTTTTTACCCCTTAAAAATGGAATAAAAATACGTAAAAACCTGTTTTACGTCAGGCCTGGCCGTATGCTACGTCGATGCCACTGTAGCCTACGGCTGGGATGCCGTAGCTTACGGCTGGGCCATAGGCTATGGCTTACGGTTGCTGCCTTACGGCACTCCTAGGCCATAGGCTACAGTCTGGAGTCCTTAGCCTACGGCTGCTGCTGCTCCATCTCAATGTTTTGTGTTTTCAACAACTATCAATTGTCCGATTAAACTCGCGATCAATACTCTTCATGTAATATTGGTTTCTCCATCATTAAATACTTCAAATTAGCTTCGTTAAGCTCCACACATCTGTAAACACAAAAACACCCAAAGTACCCGTGTTTGATATATTTACCCAACTAAAACATACGAGATTACACACCATAAACATTTGTTTTACCCGTACATCAACTTGTTAATTAACTATTTTAAAATAATTTGAGGATTTGAAACTACAAGTATAAGGTGTTCGTAAAAAAATATATTGAGTTGTAAGGCCCCGTTACCAGTGCCTCACATTTGGGCGTTGGATTTACTCATCAACATAGTTCAATTCATCAGAGTTAATAAAAACATACACGGAATATAAAAACTTTCATAAACATTACATTAAGCCATGACTTGTCTTAAAATAAATACATTGTCTTTCAAATTATCATAATATTAAACATAAACGTCCTCCGATGCCAGCCTCTTATTCAATGCCACGTGTTCCCCTCAAGAGAGCTGTCTCATTCTACTCACCTGTGTGCATACTAAAAGTCAGCTACGCTGAGTGAGTTCTAGTTAATAACATAACATACATTACATACGCACTTACATACTTTCATTCATACTTTCATATTTAAAATTCTACTTTACTTTATTCTATTCTGCCACGGATATTATTAGGGTCCGGTCCAATTTCTGCCTTGGATATTATTAGGGTCCAGTCCCTTTTCTGCCTCGAGATTATTAAAGGGCTCGGTCCCTTTTGTGCCTTGGATATTATTAGGGTCAAGTCCCTTTTCTACATTTCTATCTTTTACATTCATTCATAACATACATACGTATCATTCATATCTCATACATAACATTCATATTCATAATTATAACTAGGCAGTAAGTGCAGTATCCGAAGATCGTTCACGTACCAACAAGCAATCATTCATACATTGTACATAGCATTCATATTCATAACTATAACTTGACAGTACGTACAATATCCGAAGATCGTTCACGTACCGACAAGCAATCCTTCATACCGTTCACATATATCACATAGGGTAAGTGTATTAACAAATCACATCGAGTATGCACACAGCCCCGAAAACATAAAAAGGAATGGGGATAGAAACTCACCTGAATGCGGTTACGTTCACCGTTAATGGTTATTCCTTTTTTGAGCTGTGCGCGGCTAACTGTATAATATTTACATGTATCAATTAACTATTGCTACTCATATCGTTTTTCTATCTTTATATAACCCACAATGAACGGGGGTCCGGGGGTAGCACCCCTGGCAGCGGGGTTCTAGGGGCGGCAGCCCTTAGCGGGGTCCAAGGGGCAGAGCCCCTGGCTGGGGTTAAGTCTGATTCGCTATTCGATTCGTTACTTTCTTAACTTTCTTAACTTTCTTAACACATTTTCCATTAACATTTTAAAATATTTTCTTAACACATTTTCCATTAACATTTTAAAATATTTTCTAAGCTGGGCTTATTTGCTAAGCCTAAGATAACGGGCCAGTTTGCTTTATATTAGATATGGGCTTAGCCCAACTGTCCATTATGGTACCTGGGCCCAAATGAATTTAGGCCCAAAACCTGTAACACCCCGTAACCGCAGCGGAAACGTACACGGGATGCAACAGACACATCTGATATCAACAGCATTGCTTATAAAGAAAATACCATTACATTAATTTATAACATATTACATTGTTGCGAGTTTCATTACTGTCTAGGTGTTACACACATATTTTACCGATAAGACATTAATAAATTCATTACAAAACATAGAGCAGCAAGCTTCCAACAGGTAGCACAGATAGTTAAGCACATATCAATCATTCCAACTTGGGCATACCTAGAAAACATGTAAAGAAAACGGGTCAACTACGAATAGTTGGTGAGTTTCACTAATTTAAATAAACACTGACAAATCATTTTAATAATCATTTATTAACAATATAATCATGCTGGGAACTATGTTACCCCAGAACATTTCCATTAACTTTCTGGGAACTATGTTACCCCAGAACAATAATAACCCCTGGGAACTATGTTACCCCAGAACAATAAATACCCCTGGGAACTATGTTACCCCAGAACAATAACAACCCCTGGGAACTATGTTACCCCAGAACAATAATAACCCCTGGGAACTATGTTACCCCAGAACAATAATAACCCCTGGGAACTATGTTACCCCAGAACAATAATAACCCCTGGGAACTATGTTACCCCAGAACAATAACACATGATAAACATTTTATATATTCTGTGCATCAGACCATATATATATAAATGTACAAGTATTTCCATACGATCGGTATGTACTTAAATACTTTAAATAAGACATGTTTTCCGCCCCGGGAAAATATAATTAAAACAATTCATTAAAAGGGGCTCGTGAAAACTCACCTTTTTGTGAGTCGGTGAGTAATATAAGGAACAGCTACGTGCCTGGATCTGTAATATAATATCTAGTCGTTACTATATAATTCCCATAACTTAAATACGTATCAATCGGTACATCTGGGAACATTGTTAACCCAGTACTGTACTCGATTCGGGGACAATGTTAACCCCGTGACACTTCTAAGGACTCAGATTGTGACATTGCTTAGAGTTTGACAGTCAATTTAGTTAAGGTGATGAAATTATAGCTCGGTTTGACACCCCGTTTGGCCGCGGGGCCCGTTTCCGGTATTTCGGTGCCGGAAACGGTAAAATCGGGTAAAATTACCCAAATCATCCGAATTATTTTCGGATGATTTATTTTTACTTAATTTACTTAGATTTATGAAAATAGTCCATTTTTAAAGTTTTCGTGTACCAGTCAGCTCGCTTATGCGAACTTTGCCGGTTTACGCGTTTTAAGCTTTAAAAATTTGTTTTTATGTTCTTTTTAGCACAAATAATTACCCGATTAGTCTCGGGTCTTGAAATTTTGCACAAAACTTATTTTGACAGAAAGAAAATTTTACAAAATTTTTCCAGATTTATTTTCTTATATTTACATTTACTTATCTATTTTTAAATCTTATTAAAACACTAAATATGTCAAAAATACCAAAACACTTTAGAAAAATCCCAAATTTTTCTGAGATGATCTCTGTCATCCTCATAACTTCCTGGAATTTTCCAGATTTATTTTCCTATATTTACATTTATTTATCTATTTTTAAATCTTATTAAAACACTAAATATGTCAAAAATACCAAAACACTTTAGAAAAATCCCAAATTTTTCTGGGATGATCTCTGTCATCCTCATAACTTCCTGGAATTTTTCCAGAATTTAAAACTTATTTTTCAAGCCATTTTCACCCAAAACCGAGCTAGAAAGCCCTAGAACTCGTTTCACCGAAAAGCCTACTTAGACTTTTCCAACTGAGCTCAAATTTTGTGGGTGACTTTTATATGTTATAAAAAGCTTATCTTAAATTTTCCGGAATTTTTCATCATGTTTTTCTATTTTTCACTATTTTTGGCCAAAACCGAGCATTAAATTCACCAAATATTCATCTTTTATCCAAAAATTACCAAAAATTCACATATCTCATATTTTCATGTGTAGATCATCTCTGTGAAATTTCGTGACCCGACTCTAAGCACACGAAAATCTGTCCAAATTTCATAAACACACGAAAACCGAACTATTTTGTGTTTTCTAGCTTTAGATCGCAAGGATCTCGGTTTCTAGCCTTTGCTAGCCGCTAGATACAACACTTACAAGCACCATAACACTATACCAAGCAAACTATACCAACAATCAAACCATTTCTTTCAAAGTGTCGGTTTTTATATAAAAACAAAGGTTTTAACCGTAAAAATCCGTTCTCGACTCTTTTTACTCATTTCTTGGACCAAGATCCCTTGTATAACATGTATACATCTCTTGATCGTGCAAGAGTCGGTTTCATCTCGGGTTTTCACCCATCTTCCACTTGGAAAACTCATTTGACAAGATTTCAACCGTAAAATTTCGTTCTAAACACTTTTAACTCATCACTTAGATCAAGATCCTTTGTATAACTTGTATACATCCCTTGATTACACGAGAATCGGTTCCATCTCGGGTTTTCACCCATTTTTCACATGAAACTTCCTTTTCTCAAGATTATAGAGTTATAAACAAGAATTTAAGCCTTAAAACATGAGTATACCTTGAAGATTTTGGTTAGAGATCAAGGAATTAGATGGTTGCTTGAAAGATATGAAGAGAATTGAGAGAGTTGATGTGAAAAAAAAGAAAATGTAATGTGTAATGGGGGTGTGGGTGGCCGGTTCTATTGGTGGTGTGTGGGGGGGGCCCACATCTCAAACCATGGCCACACATTTGGATTACACAATCCAGATAATGTTGTGGATAGTCTGGTTCAGTTCGTTTCTCGTTTAAACTCGTAATTCGGCTTAAAACGAGCATAAAATGGTCGTTTTTCGGGTTAAAATAAAATTTACATAAATCTGATTTAAAAACTTTAAAAACTTAACCCATGACATTAAAACATCATATTGTCGGTATTTGTGCATCTTTTTCGGTTTGATTGATCGTCTCTTGCTTGGTTTGGTGTTAAAGGTTTCGTTTAGCGTACCGACGTACCATTAAATCGAAATCCTTTTTCTGTGCTATAATTCACCTATCCCGAAGCATTAATACTTCGTATATATCACTAAACATTATATACATCGTCTATAATGTAATTCCCGATCCGTTCGGGTTTCAATAACCGATCATTGATTAATTGTAATTCCAATACGATTCACTATATAATTGAGTATGATTCATACTGTGAACCATATATATTCGTATCAATGTGCTATAACTCATATAATCAATATTAAATAGCACGTAAATAGTATATACCGGCTAGGGTATACCTGGATTTGCCGGAATCGTTACATTCTCCCCCCGTTATAAAAATTTCGTCCTCGAAATTTTACGCGTCAACTACTTCCTTTTGAGGAAATAGGTGGGGGTATTTCTTCCGAAATTCGTCCTTTCGTTCCCAAGTAAATTCTGGGCCTCGTTGCGAATTCCATCTAACCTTGACCAACGAGATCTTATTGTGTCTAAGTTGCTTGATTTTCCCGTCTACTATTTCTATGGGCTCCTCTACAATGTTGAGCCTTTCACTTATTTGAACACCCTCTAAGGGTAACACCGATGTCTCATCCGCCAGACATCTTTTCAAATTTGACACATGAAACACATTATGAACTGCACTTAGTTCATCAGGCAGTTCTAATCGGTAAGCTACAGGACCGATTTTTGCAATAATAACAAATGGTCCAATGTATCTCGGGGCTAACTTCCCCGCCTTTCCAAATCTAACCACACCCTTCCACGGTGATACTTTCAAATATACCTTTTCACCCTTCTCAAATGACAACGGTTTTCGACGGGTATCGGCATAACTCTTCTGCCGGTCCCGCGCGGCTTTTAGGTTGTTCTTAATTTTAAGAATCTTGCTGGTCGTCTCCTGGACCAGATCCGCTCTAATGACCTGCGAGTCTCCCACTTCAGACCAGCAAAGTGGTGATCGACACTTCCGCCCATACAATGCTTCATAAGGTGCTGCCTTTATACTGCTATGGTAACTGTTATTATAGGAAAATTCAACGAGTGGGAGATGTTGATCCCAATTTCCCTTAAAGTCCAGTACGCAGGCACGAAGCAAATCCTCCAAAGTTTGAATGGTCCTCTCAGACTGACCATTGGTCTGAGGGTGGTAAGCTGTGCTTAGGTCAATACGTGTTCCCAACGCTTCTTGGACAGCTTGCCAAAGTTTGGAGGTGAAATGGCTATCCCTATCGGAGATGATCGAGATGGGGATGCCATGACGAGACACTATTTCATTTATATAAATTTGCGCAAGTCTCTCGGTGTTATAATTATTTCTAATTGGAATAAAATGTGCCGATTTGGTTAATCGATCCACGATTACCCAAATTGCATCATGACCTCGGGGCGTCTTGGGGAGATGCGTCACAAAATCCATTGTGATCTGTTCCCACTTCCACTCCGGAATTTCCGGTTGTTGTAACATTCCCGAAGGTTTCTGGTGCTCCGCCTTAACCCTCGCACACGTCGTACACTTGCCGACGTATGTGGCTATATCCTTTTTCATACCCGGCCACCAGTAGAACTCCTTCACATCCTTATACATCTTATCCGATCCCGGATGTATGGAATATTTCGATTTATGCGCTTCATCCATGATCAAATCACGAAGGTCATGGAGGGTCGGGATCCAAATCCGATTTTTGAAATAGAGAATTTCGTCCACACGCTGTTCGAAATTCTTCTCATTCCCGTAAAGTCCTTCTTTATCCAATTGGTCCTCTTTCAACGCCTCGCGTTGAGCGACTCGAATCAAATCCGAAAGGCTCGATTGGACTACCATTCCCAACGCTCGCACGCGTAGTGGCTTGACTCGATCCTTTCTACTCAAGGCATCGGCTACAACGTTAGCCTTGCCGGGGTGATACCGTATGTCACAGTCATAGTCACTTAATAATTCGACCCATCTTCGTTGCCTCATATTCAGTTCTTTCTGATCGAATATGTGCTGCAAACTTTTATGATCAGTGAATATGGTGCACTTTGTACCGTAGAGATAGTGTCTCCAGATTTTAAGTGCAAAGATGACTGCTCCCAGTTCCAAGTCATGAGTAGTGTAGTTTTTCTCATGAACTTTCAACTGTCGAGACGCATAGGCTATGACCTTTTTATTTTGCATCAACACGCATCCTAACCCTTTATGGGATGCGTCACAATATACAACAAATCCATCGTCTCCGTCGGGGAGACTTAAGATTGGCGCTTGGCACAATCTTTGCTTTAGCGTTTGAAACGCCGTTTCCTGCTCTTCACCCCATTCATACTTCCGATCCTTCTGAGTCAGGAGGGTTAAAGGTTGGGCGATGCTGGAAAAGTTCTCTATAAATCGACGATAGTATCCAGCTAAGCCTAAGAATTGGCGGATTTCCTTTGGAGATTTAGGCGCTTGCCAACTCTTAATTGCTTCAACCTTACTCGGATCAACGTGTATTCCTTGATGGTTTATTACGTGACCGAGGAATTGCACCTCTTGTAACCAGAAGTTACACTTGGAGAATTTTGCATACAACTTCTCCTGATCCAAAAGTTCCAAAATTAACCTCAAATGTCGCTCATGTTCTTCTTTACTTTTTGAATATATCAAAATATCGTCAATAAATACAATGACGAATTTGTCGAGGTAGGGTTTACAGACTCGGTTCATGAGATCCATGAACACCGCTGGCGCATTTGTTAGCCCAAAAGGCATAACTAAAAATTCGTAGTGGCCGTAGCGAGTCCGAAACGCGGTTTTCGGGATATCCTCCTCTTGAATTCTAACTTGGTGGTATCCCGATCTAAGATCAATTTTTGAGAAATAGCTCGCACCTTGTAGTTGGTCGAACAAATCATCGATTCGGGGAAGAGGATACCTATTTTTGATGGTTAATTTGTTCAATTCCCTGTAGTCAATGCACATTCGAAGGCTTCCGTCCTTCTTTTTCACGAATAGTACGGGTGCACCCCACGGGGAATAGCTGGGACGAATAAATCCCTTATCCAACAATTCCTGCAACTGGTTGGATAGTTCTTGCATCTCGGACGGTGCAAGTCTGTAAGGGGCCTTAGCAACAGGGCCGGCTTGAGGTAATAAGTCGATTCTGAATTCGACTTGTCGGGTTGGCGGTAATCCAGGAAGTTCTTCTGGGAAAACTTGTGGAAATTCGCGTACCACGGGAATATCGTCCACTCGTTTTTCCTCAGAATCAGTGGCCGTCAGGCTCGCTAGATACGCCACACATCCCTGACGTATATATTTTAGCGCCTTGAGGTGAGATATAAATGGCATCATATTGCCCGATTTATCACCCTGCACTAACACTTCTTCGTCATCCGACACCCGGATTTTGACGAGTTTCTTTTCACAATTTATTTCTACCTTGTTGCGTGCTAACCAATCCATTCCCATTATCACATCAAAACTACCCAGTTCTACTGGTAACAAGTCAATCAGGAAGGATTGTTCGTTTAGAATAAAAGGACAATTCCGAACAATTTGATTGACTATCATGGTCTTACCGTTAGCAACTTCTACGGTATAGGGTTCTATGGATTCACTAACCGGCATGTTTGCTAATGACAGGAATTTAACGGAGACGAAACTTCTATCAGCACCCGTATCAAATAATACAGAAGCGTAATGGTCAGAAACAAGGAATGTACCTGTCACTACGCTGGGGTCCTGACGTGCTTCGCTCGCCCCTATCACGAAAGCTCGGCTTCTCGCCGGGTTGGACGACGATGCCTGACCCGCGGGTTGCCGCCCATTTCTCCCTTGATTCAGCTTCGGACAGTTTTTCCTGAAGTGATCTGTGCTACCGCATTCGTAGCAAGCACGGCTGGTGGTCACCAATTGGTTTCCTTGGGGGTTTTGCTGTTGGGTTGGTTGGTTCCTAAATGATTGCGCACGGATAGGTTGCGGTTGACGGTTCAGGTTGTTCAAGTTTGTCCTACAACTGGGTGCGTAGTGCCCAAACCTGCCACACCGGTGGCACACCACCTCTTTGCACGCGCCACCATGGTGGTAACCACATTTCCCACATTTAGGAAACGTTCCCCTCTGCGGTTCTTGCCTTCCGCCCGAACTAGTCATGGCGTAGTTCTGGGCAGTGGGTCTAGCACGTTTACCTTGCTGTTTCTCCCGGATCCTATTGTCATACGTACCTCGCTTTCCTCCAGCCGACTCTCCTGTCGTCTTTAGCGACCCACTCCTTAAGAAATCATACGTGACAATACCAGCCTGTGTCACTGCACCCTCATATGTCTGGTGTCCTCCCGCGTTAACTATACTCCTCACTACTGGAGTAAGTCCCCAAATATAACGTTCCACCATCTTTGACTCTGGGGTGACCAACCACGGCACTAATCGTGACAGTTCATTAAACCGGTTGGTATATCCCAAGTGGTCCGCCCCATGCATCTCTAGGTTCCACAACTCATGTTCCAGTTTCTGCAATTCATTCTTTGGGCAGAAATGTTTCAAAACAAGATCCTTAAGCTCTGTCCAGGTCATGCGGTTTGTCGCCGCCTGACCTCGAGTCTGTACTATGGTGTTCCACCATGTCAAGGCATGGTCTGTGAACGTACAGGTGGCGTACTTAACGACACAATCCTCGGGACAGTTGCTGATATTCACCACTGACTCTATTTTCTCTAACCATTTCACTAACCCATTCGGTCCTTCCGACCCGTTAAACTCTAAAGGCTTGCATAACATAAAGTCCTTGATTGAACAACCCCTGGATGGTCCAGTGCGGTTGGTCTCTACGGTAGGTATAGGGCCATTACTGTCGGTAGCGACCACCGTAGGCGGTGCGTCATTACTCGGAATCGTGTTATCGGTAGGTGGAGGATTAGCATTATGTTCCCCGCCATTATTTATGGGCGTTTGATTGCTCGGAGGGGTTGGATTAGATGAATTATTAATACTGGCGGTGATGCGCGATACTATATCCGGTATCGCCGCCTCCAACTGTTGAGCAATCAAACGGCTCACATCTACTTCCGATATTTTCGTTGATCGTTTCGGTGCCATTCTACACAACATCAAGAAATACATATAATCAATACCATTTCAAATTATAAAACACAATACATATTTCATCCATTAGTAAACATGGATACATATTACACCAACATCAGTTTACATACTTTCCAGTCAACATTACATAACTAAGTTTTATTACAAGGGCCCTATGTCGGTATCATCTCGACATAACCCGTAAAAGGGTCAGTGCTTGAATGATACCCAAAAGTATCGATAATGATATGCCCTAAAAAAGACCCCCTATGGGCCAGTGGTTGTATCATCACTAAACAAGATTCACTCCATGTTAGCATCACCACTAACTGCTCACATGGAGTATCAAAAAGCGGTTCAAGATTCTACCATCTAACACATCTACACATGGTGGTAAACCAACCCCACCAACACCGCCACCAGCACCACCAACACCGCCACCATAACCCGGATTCGGGTTTCCATCTGGCCGATCAACCAGTGGGAGTATGAGCACTCCCTCTTTAACTGGTTAATAGCATACTGGTGGTCCAGTATGCTGTCCCCGAGGTACGCTCGCCTCTGTACCCCCACGACCAGGGCGGCAGAGTTCTCGTTCACCTGTTCGGTGAGAACACGTAGCCAAGCCGCCAAGTCCCGTTCCTGCCTCGGAAGACCCCACACAGGTAGGGTCGCAGGCTCGGGCTGGGGGCGGGAAGACTCGCCCCGGTGGTATGTGGATCTGGGTGGGGTAACGGTGGGCGGGACATACGGAGCACTGATCCGCGCCGTGAGGCGGGGACCGTGTCTGGGGGGAATCGGGGCGGTCTGTGGTGCGGGTGGTGTAGGAGATCTGGTAACCCTAGCAGGGGAGGGTAAACTAGCACTCCTAGCTGGGGTGGTCTGTCTAGAGGCACTATGACTAGCCTCTGAAGGCTCGGAGCTGGGTGCTAAACTTGGGCTTCCAGAGGCCCCGGAACTGACCTCTTCCGGGTCCTCTTCCGTCGACACACTAGGTGTTCTTGCCATTATTACCTGCACACAAGTTAACAAACATATAGTCCCTTTCCATAGTGTAATTCATAATTAAATTAATCATGCACTTACTTATACAATTTTGCCACATAATAATATTATTATACATTTACACATATGTTGCCAATTTTACCTATTTAAGTCCCCCGTGACTTCCCCTGAATTCCCTCGTGCAGACAAGTCTGTTATTATGTTCCGGACCATAATAACCCACTTGTCCATCCAAGTTCATCCCGATCTCGTCACAATATATTATTAGTTGATATTCAGATCCTATAATACTTGAGCTACTGGTTATATTTTAGGTATCTTTTAAAGACGTCCTAAATCTTTATAACCAATGGCTCTGATACCAAGTTCTGTAACACCCCGTAACCGCAGCGGAAACGTACACGGGATGCAACAGACACATCTGATATCAACAGCATTGCTTATAAAGAAAATACCACTACATTAATTTATAACATATTACATTGTTGCGAGTTTCATTACTGTCTAGGTGTTACACACATATTTTACCGATAAGACATTAATAAATTCATTACAAAACATAGAGCAGCAAGCTTCCAACAGGTAGCACAGATAGTTAAGCACATATCAATCATTCCAACTTGGGCATACCTAGAAAACATGTAAAGAAAACGGGTCAACTACGAATAGTTGGTGAGTTTCACTAATTTAAATAAACACTGACAAATCATTTTAATAATCATTTATTAACAATATAATCATGCTGGGAACTATGTTACCCCAGAACATTTCTATTAACTTTCTGGGAACTATGTTACCCCAGAACAATAATAACCCCTGGGAACTATGTTACCCCAGAACAATAAATACCCCTGGGAACTATGTTACCCCAGAACAATAACAACCCCTGGGAACTATGTTACCCCAGAACAATAATAACCCCTGGGAACTATGTTACCCCAGAACAATAATAACTCCTGGGAACTATGTTACCCCAGAACAATAATAACCCCTGGGAACTATGTTACCCCAGAACAATAATAACCCCTGGGAACTATGTTACCCCAGAACAATAACACATGATAAACATTTTATATATTCTGTGCATCAGACCATATATATATAAATGTACAAGTATTTCCATACGATCGGTATGTACTTAAATACTTTAAATAAGACATGTTTTCCGCCCCGGGAAAATATAATTAAAACAATTCATTAAAAGGGGCTCGTGAAAACTCACCTTTTTGTGAGTCGGTGAGTAATATAAGGAACAGCTACGTGCCTGGATCTGTAATATAATATCTAGTCGTTACTATATAATTCCCATAACTTAAATACGTATCAATCGGTACATCTGGGAACATTGTTAACCCAGTACTGTACTCGATTCGGGGACAATGTTAACCCCGTGACACTTCTAAGGACTCAGATTGTGACATTGCTTAGAGTTTAACAGTCAATTTAGTTAAGGTGATGAAATTATAGCTCGGTTTGACACCCCGTTTGGCCGCGGGGCCCGTTTCCGGTATTTCGGTGCCGGAAACGGTAAAATCGGGTAAAATTACCCAAATCATCCGAATTATTTTCGGATGATTTATTTTTACTTAATTTACTTAGATTTATGAAAATAGTCCATTTTTAAAGTTTTCGTGTACCAGTCAGCTCGCTTATGCGAACTTTGCCGGTTTACGCGTTTTAAGCTTTAAAAACTTGTTTTTATGTTCTTTTTAGCACAAATAATTACCCGATTAGTCTCGGGTCTTGAAATTTTGCACAAAACTTATTTTGACAGAAAGAAAATTTTACAAAATTTTTCCAGATTTATTTTCTTATATTTACATTTATTTATCTATTTTTAAATCTTATTAAAACACTAAATATGTCAAAAATACCAAAACACTTTAGAAAAATCCCAAATTTTTCTGAGATGATCTCTGTCATCCTCATAACTTCCTGGAATATTTCCAGATTTATTTTCCTATATTTACATTTATTTATCTATTTTTAAATCTTATTAAAACACTAAATATGTCAAAAATACCAAAACACTTTAGAAAAATCCCAAATTTTTCTGGGATGATCTCTGTCATCCTCATAACTTCCTGGAATTTTTCCAGAATTTAAAACTTATTTTTCAAGCCATTTTCACCCAAAACCGAGCTAGAAAGCCCTAGAACTCGTTTCACCGAAAAGCCTACTTAGACTTTTCCAACTGAGCTCAAATTTTGTGGATGACTTTTTTATGTTATAAAAAGCTTATCTTAAATTTTCCGGAATTTTTCATCATGTTTTGCTATTTTTCACTATTTTTGGCCAAAACCGAGCATTAAATTCACCAAATATTCATCTTTTATCCAAAAATTACCAAAAATTCACAGATCTCATATTTTCATGTGTAGATCATCTCTGTGAAATTTCGTGACCCGACTCTAAGCACACGAAAATCTGTCCAAATTTCATAAACACACGAAAACCGAACTATTTTGTGTTTTCTAGCTTTAGATCGCAAGGATCTCGGTTTCTAGCCTTTGCTAGCCACTAGATACAACACTTACAAGCACCATAACACTATACCAAGCAAACTATACCAACAATCAAACCATTTCTTTCAAAGTGTCGGTTTTTATGTAAAAACAAAGGTTTTAACCGTAAAAATCCGTTCTCGACTCTTTTTACTCATTTCTTGGACCAAGATCCCTTGTATAACATGTATACATCTCTTGATCGTGCAAGAGTCGGTTTCATCTCGGGTTTTCACCCATCTTCCACTTGGAAAACTCATTTGACAAGATTTCAACCGTAAAATTTCGTTCTAAACACTTTTAACTCATCACTTAGATCAAGATCCTTTGTATAACTTGTATACATCCCTTGATTACACGAGAATCGGTTCCATCTCGGGTTTTCACCCATTTTTCACATGAAACTTCCTTTTCTCAAGATTATAGAGTTATAAACAAGAATTTAAGCCTTAAAACATGAGTATACCTTGAAGATTTTGGTTAGAGATCAAGGAATTAGATGGTTGCTTGAAAGATATGAAGAGAATTGAGAGAGTTGATGTGAAAAAAAAAGAAAATGTAATGTGTAATGGGGGTGTGGGTGGCCGGTTCTATTGGTGGTGTGTGGGGGGGGCCCACATCTCAAACCATGGCCACACATTTGGATTACACAATCCAGATAATGTTGTGGATAGTCTGGTTCAGTTCGTTTCTCGTTTAAACTCGTAATTCGGCTTAAAACGAGCATAAAATGGTCGTTTTTCGGGTTAAAATAAAATTTACATAAAACTGATTTAAAAACTTTAAAAACTTAACCCATGACATTAAAACATCATATTGTCGGTATTTGTGCATCTTTTTCGGTTTGATTGATCGTCTCTTGCTTGGTTTGGTGTTAAAGGTTTCGTTTAGCGTACCGACGTACCATTAAATCGAAATCCTTTTTCTGTGCTATAATTCACCTATCCCGAAGCATTAATACTTCGTATATATCACTAAACATTATATACATCGTCTATAATGTAATTCCCGATCCGTTCGGGTTTCAATAACCGATCATTGATTAATTGTAATTCCAATACGATTCACTATATAATTGAGTATGATTCATACTGTGAACCATATATATTCGTATCAATGTGCTATAACTCATATAATCAATATTAAATAGCACGTAAATAGTATATACCGGCTAGGGTATACCTGGATTTGCCGGAATCGTTACAAATCACATCGAGTATGCACACAGCCCCGAAAACATAAAAAGGAATGGGGATAGAAACTCACCTGAATGCGGTTACGTTCACCGTTAATAGTTATTCCTTTTTTGAGCTGTGCGCGGCTAACTGTATAATATTTACATGTATCAATTAACTATTGCTACTCATATCGTTTTTCTATCTTTATATAACCCACAATGAACGGGGGTCCGGGGGTAGCACCCCTGGCAGCGGGGTTCTAGGGGCGGCAGCCCTTAGCGGGGTCCAAGGGGCAGAGCCCCTGGCTGGGGTTAAGTCTGATTCGCTATTCGATTCGTTACTTTCTTAACTTTCTTAACTTTCTTAACACATTTTCCATTAACATTTTAAAATATTTTCTTAACACATTTTCCATTAACATTTTAAAATATTTTCTAAGCTGGGCTTATTTGCTAAGCCTAAGATAACGGGCCAGTTTGCTTTATATTAGATATGGGCTTAGCCCAATTGTCCATTATGGTACCTGGGCCCAAATGAATTTAGGCCCAAAACCCAACCGAGAACTGGCCAGCCGAGAACTCTTGGCAGAGAACCCAGCTCATGACCGAGAACTATGGTCTGACGGAGAACTCAGGTTGACCGAAATCTCTTATTTGGCCGAGAACACCCAGTTCAGCTCATCATTCCATTTTTTTGTTTCTACCTTGCTTAGTTACTGTTCTAAGATTCAAATCATGAGCTTTTAACCCCTTTTTACCATCATTCATAATTGTTTTACACCCATTACCATCACGACTTCAAGATCTAAATCGTTTTAGACATAAAGCTTAATCCTTTAAAGGGTTAAAACGTTCTAGGCTAGATCTAGGGTCCCCTTTATGAACAGTTTATACCTATGAGTCCATTTCATCCTTTTTAATCATCAAGTTTGTATTTTTATGAAACATCTAGACCCGATCTACTCTAGGGTAAAGTTTCATGGAAAAACGTTCATAAAAAAGTAACCTTTAAGCTTAAAACGTACCTTTAGAATTCTCTCCGAACCGTGTTTAGCTTGGTACGTGATCTAGCACTTGTTATCTTACTTGTAAGATCGAAGATTCAATATTACAAAGCTTGGTTTTGGGTTCGGATGGTGGCCGGCGGCTAAGGAGGGATTGTTTGGCTTAAGTGTGTGTTTTTAAGGTGTAATATGGATAATATGGATGGAAATGGAAAGATTTAGGGTTTAAGGGGTATTTATACTCCCTTAAGGCCATGGGCCTAAGGCCCATATTTCCTTTTTAGTCCATGATTAATCCATCTAATTAACTTACTTATCATTCCCTTTTATTTTATTTTATTTACTAATCCAAGTAAACTTTTCCATTATAATATATAAAATATTTTTATTTTAGATTTTGGGATGTTACATGAGTGTAGAGAAACATTCATGACTTTCATAAAATAATAATTGAAATAAATAAGGCTACGAGTGAGCTCCAAGTGGTTAGAGGATGCGGTTTAAGATATTGCATGGCGGAAACAAGTTAGGCCTTTTTGAGTATTGCGGCGGTACTCGGGTCACTGCAATGATAGCATGCTTGAATTACGAGCATAAGGCATAGAGTTGGGATAAATGGTTGGGTAACAGGTTGTGGGAATAGGTGATGTTGCATATATATAGATTTTTGGTAAAAGGTGGTGGCTTAAATTATCAAATCTGTATGGTAATGGAGTGGTGGGATTCACACATGTTATACAAAGGGTGTGTCTCCGTGCCAAGCTTTTTGTTGGGGTACGTTTGAGTATCCAAGAGTTGTATTGGGTTTTGGATCGGTTCAAGCATAGTTATTGGATCTACAGCCATGGTTAATACGGGTTTTCGGTCATGATTGGGTTCACGGTGGCCAATAGTGCGATAATATGAGTTGTCACTTTGCGAGTTGAGTTTTGAGGGCGACGTCGGGGGTAACAAGACGATATGTTGTGGTATGTGGATGATTCGAGTGACATGGGACGTAAATATGAAATTCGTATTAACAACCAAAAGAAACATCAGAATTAATCCATATGATTCTAAAGGAAAAAAAATAAAAAAAGAGAAATAAAATCACATGAATTAAAATTTGAAATTAAAATTGGAATGCTCATTTCCGTAAAAATCTCACAACTTTTATTGAATAACTAAATGAAAAATATAACAAACTTAATATAAGTAATGAAATCGGATTGAAAATCGTGCGTTCATATACCACCATGACTATTTATATTCCCAATTTGTAAGGCCCCGTACGCGGTAGCCCTACTTTAGCGTCGGATTTACTCATTAACACAGTTCTACAAATCAGTGTTAATCAAAACTTTCGCGAAATATAAAACTTTAACCGTTTATTACTAAACAATAAATCTTTTCTTTGATACCATAGCACAAATCATTATAATATTAAACATCTTTTCTTCTTTCTTCAGATGCCAGTCGTTCAATCCATGCCATGTGTCATCCTCATGTTAACTTCCAGAATCAGCTCACCTGCGTTCATACTAAAAGTCAGCTACGCTGAGTGAGTTCTAGTTAATCAAGCAACTTATCATACAACCACTACATGCATCATATACGTATCCGAAGACACGTAGTCCACTATCTAACCTGCCCACCTTACCACTTAGCATCTTATTTACACCTACCACTTTGCCACTTTGCCACTTTAATAACGTATAACGTTATGCCACTTTGCAACTTTAATGACGTAGTCACGTATAGGCTTACCCTACCACGTACTATCGTCATGCCACTAACACTCTTACTAGACTCTTGCCACTTCTAACACACTCTACCTCTACTTGTCTACAACACACTTCATATCATTTACATAATAAGCAAGTCACATCATAGCATTCATACACACAAATAACCACTTGGCAATCACTATCCTTGGCGATACGTGCAATATCCGAAGATCGTTCACGTACCGACAAACATTATATAATAGCTACCTCGTATAAAATCTATAGCATACACTTACCACTTAAGGTAAGTGTATTTACACTTCACATCGAGTATGCACACAGCCCCGAAAACAAAACAAGGAAATGGGGCTAGAAACTCACCTGAACTCAGTTACTTCTTCAGCTAATAGTATTCCTTCTCGAGCTGTGCGCGTCTAACTGTTCAATAATTGAATATCAAATACCACTCTATCCACTCTCAATGCTACTTAACTAGCCTTACTCGAGCTGTGTGCACGTCTAAGCCGGTTTTACATCATTGAATCGTTACCCGGTTAGTTAATCTTTAATCGTTCACCCTTAAAGGTATCTTTCACAATTTATCAAAGTCTAATGATTATCATGTATTTATCTCATTCTTATCTAAGTCCGGGGACCACTTCTGTAATTCTGCCCAACTTCTAGTTCATTATCCAGTCGTTAACGAATTAGACTATGTAACGAACCAGTCCTCATAACGAAGTGGACCTTGTAGCGAATTGGTCATCATAACGAATTGGACCTCATTCGTATGGTTTGGTTAACGAATTGAACGTCATAGCGAACTGAACCCTTAACGAACTACTTAACGAATTGGACTTAGTTTGTCATTCATTCCCTTAAAGAACTACCTCTAGTTCGTTATCCCATCTTAATGAAATGTTTCCAATTCGTCATCTCGGCTTAGCGAATAGGCATAACGAATTACTTGCTAATTCGTTATGTCTTTGTTAACGAATCAGAGTTAGTTCGTTACGCTTCCGCTAATGAACTAGGGTTACGTCAGAACATTCCCTGACACTACCCTACCTCGTACCAGAATCTCCGGCGCCGCCTTTCCGGCGCCGCCATTGCCGGAATAACGGGATCTCGCTGGAAAAGTGAGATCTCGCTCGTTTCACCACCGTTTTCACCGTTTTTTGTCCCGTTCGATCCAGATCTGATCTAGGGTGAACCCTAAGATCATCTTAGGTTCGGTTTAAACTCGATTCCACCTGGATCTCATGACTTCAACGGTTTAACGGTGTCGGCTCGTCGTTCCATAACTAAATCTAACAGTTTTGGACCTCTACAATATCATACTATCATTACCTCGGTTCAGAAATCGGTTCTCCTTCTTCTTCTTCTTAGAGAGAGGGAGAGTAGGATGAGTGAGAGCTAAGTGTGTGTTTTGGGTGGTGTATGGAATATGACAAATGAAGGATTAAATGGATGTTTAAGGCTTTTAAAATTATGGATAATGGGCTTAAGCCCGTGGTCTCATCCTTTTTCCTTCATGACCCAAGTCCATAACCCATATCAATTAACCAACACTAGCCCGACCCATACCAACTCCTACTCTATTTAATTATTTCCCGATAACCCGAATAAACTTTCCCTCTATTATTAAATATTATAATTAATATTATTTTGGAAATTTCGGGATGTTACAAGTCTTCCCCCCTTAAAGAGGTTTCGTCCCCGAAACCTAACTTATTCCTTGTAAAAGGAACACTTCTTATATTTACACGCTTTATTGAATCGCCTCTGCTTTATGGGTTATCCTTCTTACTTCTGACTTGCAGTCATCGAGCGGTGATCATGTGTTTTAGCTATTAAGGTAGCTTTTCCATGAGGCCGTCCGTACCAAGTCTCTCATCGTCTTCCCGAGGAACCTTGTTTTATATAATAACGCTAACTCCTAAGGCGACGCTTTACCACTATACAACTATTTATCATAACCAACATGCATTCAAGATAATTCATAAGTCATTCATACAAACTCACAAGAAAACACAACCCATTCATAAAATCAAACATAAGAAGGAAATCATCCAAGCTTGTCAAACATACATAGGTTCATACTGTAACATAAAACACTAACTTAAACAACTGTGACGAGCCACTTATTCTTTCGCAACCTTCTCCGTGACTGATAAATCTTCCTCTCATGCGTCTCCCCTTCTTCCCTCCACTGCCACAACTTCCTTGCAATATCTAGCTATGTGACCTGACTTATCACACTTGTAACACTTCTGGTCCTCGGTGCATTCACGAGAGATGAGCCCCTTCATCCCACATCAGTAGCACTGATTTGGGCCAGCCTTGCATTCCCCCAAGTGCATCTTCCCGCACACCTTACATGCTTCCTTTTCTGCCATCTTCTTTGTCTTTCTTCCTGCACGCTCCACGACATCCCCAGATCTTTTGGTTCCTTTCCCTTCTTCCTCATCTTCCACTTCCATATCATCCGCCGCCAGATCATCATAAACCATCTCCGCCAACTCGACCGCAGACTCAAAGGTAACAGGTTTGTTGGTCCTGACTAACATGCGGACCTTCTGGGGAAGTCCTCGGACGTAGAACTTGATCCGTTTCGCCTCGGTGTTCACCATGTCAAGCACCAGCCTAGACATACGGTTGAATTCAATGGTGTACTCACGGTGTGTCATCTTGCCCGCCTTCAGATTCAGAAACTTCATCTCGGTTCTCTCAACCTCAGCATCAGCACAGAACCTTTTCAGCACTAACTCCTTCAGGTCGTTCC
This sequence comes from Bidens hawaiensis, assembly GCF_021521415.1. Lineage (NCBI taxonomy): Eukaryota > Viridiplantae > Streptophyta > Magnoliopsida > Asterales > Asteraceae > Bidens > Bidens hawaiensis. The sequence goes on from NW_027494836.1 coordinate 157,479, forward strand.
ACCTCATTGCCCTAATCTCTTCTCGGGTCTTCCTTTGTTCCACTGTTTCCCACCAGTACATAGCCTCATCTTAAACTGACTGAGTGGCATAACCCACTACTTGGTCGGGACGACACTCGCTAATTCGGATAATCTTGTCCATAGTGGTTACCCATTGGAGAGAAGCGATTGCGTCTCCTAGACCAGTCAGCTTTGGCAGGTCACACCCTTTGAAGGACTTGTAGTTGCACCCATCTCGGCCTTTCCTCCTATCGTCAACCTTCACTGACTTAACCACACTTGACTCCTCCATCTCCCATTCATCATCTTTCATACCATCTCCTCCTGCCCTTTCAGCACTTCTTTCACGGCCTCCAGCAGACCCCTCCGGAGTCAGGTTCTTTACAGCAGCTGCTACAGCTTGAACAATGGCTGCTTGACTTGCAGGATCTAGTTGAACCCCTTCGATATATATAAACAACACATGAATATAATAGTGTACAGCTATTATACTCCAAACAATACCTATCATAACACGGTACAACACAATAACGAATCCCGCATTTTACCTTTAAGCACAAAAAGCGTTAGTTGTAAACTAGCTAAGAGTACAACGCGTGTATGACTACCAATTTGATAACTCGAAACGTACCATACTCGAAATATTCCCACTTTTAACCCAACGCGAATGGAAGTGGGGGGCGTCACCCCGATAGATCTACCAACATTTCTGTGCCCTTAGTAATTCGGTTAACAGTTATTTAACCAAATTGATTCATCCCACAATAACGACAATTTGTAAGGTATAATGCGCTTTCAAACCATATATATAAATACGAATCTAGATATACAATATGCTTTTCGGAGGAAGAACTCACCTTTGAATCCGATGTTCGTATAAAGTTCGTTTCCTATAATAGTACACGTTTGTTAATTTTGAATTCGGGTTTGACCAAAAATGGTTAACTATATACATGTTTGACCAATATATATATATATATATATAATCTTATTCTAAAAAGAAATCCGTACAAGCACACAACACATAAAGTTTACTACTTATAATTCTATAAATACATACTTAAAAATATATACAAGTAGTAATCAACTAATAGTTGTTTTATTTAATAATTTATATTAATTATTAAAATTTATAAAAATTATTACCTTTAGTTGTTGGAGTTTTTTGGAAAATTTAAGTTATTATTTTATTTAGAATTTTGACTCTATTTTAGTCGGTTTTGTCGGTTTTGAATTTAAAAACGAGCCGGTTGTTATTTTGTGAAAACTTTTAGTTTTAAATTATCAAAACACTTTTTTTATAGTTTTTAGTCAAGTTTTATTAGTTTTTCAATAAAAATGTTATGGTTTTTATTTTGTTGCCAATTTCCTTAAAAAGCCAATTTTTGACGTTTTCATGTCGGTTTTCGCGACATGATCCGGGTTGGTTTAAGTTTTGCTATTCTTGACTTTTCTTATACTTTAACATATGTTAAATATAAAAATATTATGACTTTAGGAGCTGTTTTAATTCAGTTCCAAAAATTCATGTCGGTTCACTTTAAAAGTCGAACTTTCCGACCGTTAAAGTCACCGACAAGCTATTTAAGTCACAATGTCAAAACCAAACCATTTGGTACAGCAAATATACATATAATAACAAGTAATATATCATCACATCCATGTTTCATCATCTAGCACCAAGTATGCAAATAAAACAAATTTTTAACTACACATGCTCAAGCCTTAGCTTAAGTTTTCAACTATACAATATACATGTTATTTCTACAATCTCTACAAGGTGTTTATGTACCAAAATTTCCAGATCTTAATAACCCCTATTATATTCTTATTTCATCCCATTATCATCTTTTAAACAAACACATTCTTGATTCTTTAACAACAAAGTTTCTATTACTAGTAAGTAGCAATTTTTAATAACCCTATTATCGTACCAACAATATTTACAATAGAGTTTACTAAAGTAATCCTAACCACAAGTCTTTAATCATCCACACAAGATTATGTTCACCTATCAAATCATCTTGCAAAACATCTTGTACAATTTACAAAGTTTCTTTTATTAGTAAGTTTAACACAAATTTTGTTTATCTAAGTTATCATGTTTCATGCATCCTAGTACTTCTAGTAGATTTTATTCTATTCCATATGTCCCATTCATTCACTCAGTTTGTCATTTTCAATCCATATAAAAATCAATACAAGACAAGTATGAACTTTATGATCAAAAATCAAATTTTTTAATTACTTGCATGTGTAAGTAACTTTCCAACAAAATCAAATCTCTACACTTTTGTCAAGCCTTTTCCAAGATTTTATTTACCTTTTCAAAGCCATTATTACTATTACTTTCAACTTTTCAAATACTTTTTAATAAATCAATCAAGTGGGTTTTCAAAATTATCACTTATTTTTAACCATTTTACACTTAATCAAGTTAACAAGCTCAATCCAACACCAAAATCAAAACCCACGGCCAAAAGTGGGTATTTTTACCCATAATCCATCTTTAATCTTTGGCCATTTACATATTTACTTCTATTATAAAAAACAATACTTAAACCCATTTGTTAAACAAACTCAAGTAACATCAATATGGACAATCTATACAAGCTAAAATGCAACCTTAACAAGTCCTATAATCAACAAAACCCATCTTATACATTCACATGCAAACTCACAGGTCACACACATGCATGCATACATCCACATTACACTTGTATGCACATTATCAAACATACCAAAATCAAGCTTTAAACATCAAATAGCAACTAATATACACAAATCTTGAAGTGGGTTACCTTGGGTTTCGGATTTGGTGAATAAGGAGGTGATAATGTGACCTTGTGTTAGCTATAATCCTTTCTTTGGCTTCCTACTTCTTGTTATTTGCTTAAACTTCCACCAAAGACCTCCTAATCAAGTATTGTGTGTGTTTTGAGTGGTGTATGGAATATGAGGGCTTAAGCCCATGTTCTCATCCTTCTTTCCTTCATGACCCAAGTCCATAACCCATAACCATTAACCAACACTAGCCCGACCCATACCAACTCCTACTCTATTTAATTATTTCCCGATAACCCGAGTAAACTTTCCCTCTATTATTAAATAATATAATTAATATTATTTTGGAAATTTCGGGATGTTACACAATTCAAAAAATAAATGAATAGATACAAATATAGAAAACGAATTTAAAAGCGACTATTCATGCATCACCATAACTTTTCCAATTTTCGATTTTAAAGCATAATAGTTAATGATTATATAAAGAAAATAATCGAATTGAGACTCCAGTATTCATGTATCACCATGACTTTTCGAATTTTCTGTTTTAACCCATAATAATAAATGAATATATAACTAAAATAATCACACTGGAACTCGACTGTTCTCGTAATCACACAAAATCAACGATCATTCTTTCAGAATCAAGGATTTACAAGAGTCCAACATCAACGATCCTCTGAAGTCCATGAAGGATATATAATCCCCATGCAGACCATCGTCTGTGGAGGACCAACTCCTATCGCAGATTCTTCTTATCCAACTACTCATCCGGGATGCCGACCTTCACCCAGTAAGAGGTAACTTGTATGATCCTATATCCTTAGATACTAACTGTGGTCCCATGCAGGATACAGGTATCAACCAGGCCATGGCCAAAGAACTACAGAAGCTTAAGGATATGATATCCAGTGTTCCCGGGGTGATACGGCCAATCCCCGAGATACCTGAGGGAAGCCACAAGTTATCAAGATTTGCCCCACCTATCTGTGATGCTGAAATTCCAAAGCAGTTCCAAACCCCCAACACGAAGACTTATGATGGGACCACGGATCCTGAGGATGGAAATCAACCCCATTCCTGAGAGACTCAAAGAAGCTTGCTTATGCAAAGGATTAGGATCCACACTCACAGGATCTGCATTAAAATGGCTGCTAAGTCTTCCTCCCTTTTCAGTTTCTTCTTTTTCACATTTAGTTAACTTGTTCAACAACCAATTTTCCTGTAGTAGGAAATTCGAGAAGTTAACTAGTGATATATACCGAGTTATCCAACCTAGTGATGAATCCCTTAGGGATTTTGTTACGAGGTTCGGTAGGGAAGCTCTTGAAATCCCTAATCTTGACATGGCTACTGCTGTTGAGGCCTTCAAGATGGGAGTTCTGAGGAGCTCCCCCTTTTATGATGATCTTGTGATGAATCCTTGCAGGTCTCTGGATAAAGTAAGGAACCGAACACTAAGATTTATACGGCTAGAAGATGAAAAGAGGATCCAGGATCGTCTAGGGAATCAAACAAAACAAGAATTCCCTGACAAGAATAAAGGATCCTCCTACAGGAACAACAACACTAAGCCATATAACAAGTTCAACAACCAGAACGTACGAGTAGTTGAAGAAGGAGAGGATGATGAAGATTATCCATGCATCACCGAGTATTGTTTCGCCGTAGATACCCATGGCTTGATTTGTGCCATGAAGGATCTAGCAGAGAAAGCAAGGTGGCCCCTAAAGAATGAGAAGACGACTGCCTTCAAAGACAAGTCTAAACGGTGTGCCTTTCAATAAGACTTTGGCCAAACAACAGACGAATGCATAGGCTTGAGGAGGGAAATTGGATACCTCCTGAGCAAGGGTCACTTTAAAGAACTCTTGGGAAGGAAAAAATCCAGGATCCAGGATCCTGAAGATCTTCCACAAAAAGCAACGCCGCCACCACCAGACGCTCATGTGATCAACTTTGTCTCCAGAGACTACGAAATGTTTCAAGAGTCGTGTTCCATAGAAGAAAAGCCCACAAAAGAATTCGAATTGGACGATGAAAGAATACCGCTTATCCCCATTACTCGAGTGACTGATCGGAGAGTCTTCTTCGACTCAAAGAGCCAGGATCCTCAGAAGGATGATCTGGATGTCCGAATGGTGAATTTCATCTCTGGAGGTTCAGACATTTGTGGAACTTCCTTCTCTGCAGCAAAAATCTCACACCCCGAAAATCTTAACTTAACACAGTGGAAGTCTTAACTTAAGCCGTCCGGGTTATGATAGATGCCGATAGCCAACAATAATAGATGATTAATAATAAAAGCATTCTCTTTTATTATAAGAAAATATTTTACAAAATCAGAGTTTATTACTCGTGCTAATGCATGGTTTACAATACTTCACTTTTGTTCAAACATCCCACGCTCTCTTTTCCATGCCACCTCGAAATCTTCACTTACCTAAAAAGCATATTTAAATAATATTTGGGTCAACACAATGTGTTGGTGAGTTATTCCCGATAAAAACTTATCATATAAATATAGACAATTTATATATAAACAACACATGAATATAATAGTGTACAGTTATTATACTCCCAACAATACCGATCTTAACACGGTACAACACAATAACGAAACCCGCATTTTACCTTTAAGCACAAAAAGCGTTAGTTGTAAACTAGCTAAGAGTACAACGCGTGTATGACTACCAATTTGATAACTCGAAACGTACCATATTCGAAATATTCCCACTTTTAACCCAACGCGAATGGAAGTGGGGGGCGTCACCCCGATAGATCTACCAACATTTCTGTGCCCTTGCTAATTCGGTTAACAGTTATTTAACCAAATTGATTCATCCCACAATAACGACAATTTGTAAGGTATAATGCGCTTTCAAACCATATATATAAATACGAATCTAGATATACAATATGCTTTTCGGAGGAAGAACTCACCTTTGAATCCGATGTTCGTATAACGTCCGTTTCCTATAATAGTACACGTTTGAATATTTTGAATTCGGGTTTGACCAAAAATGGTTAACTATATACATGTTTGACCAATATATATATATATATATATATATATATATATATATATATATATATATATCTTGAATTCTGGTTTGACCAAAAAATGGTTAACTATATACATGTTTGACCGATATATATATATAATTTTATTCTAAAAAAAAATCTTTACAAGCACACAACACATAAAGTTTACTACTTATAATTCTATAAATACATACTTAAAAATATAAACAAGTAGTAATCAACTAATAGTTGTTTTATTTAATAATTTATATTAATTATTAAAATTTATAAAAATTATTACCTTTAGTTGCTGGAGTGTTTTGAAAAATTTAAGTTATTATTTTATTTAGAATTTTGACTCTATTTTAGTCGGTTTTGAATTTAAAAACGAGTCGGTTGTTATTTTGTGAAAACTTTTAGTTTTAAATTATCAAAACACTTTTTATATAGTTTTTAGTCAAGTTTTATTGGTTTTTCAATAAAAATGTTATGGTTTTTATTTTGTATCCAATTTCCTTAAAAAGCCAATTTTTGACGTTTTCATATCGGTTTTCGCGACACGAACCGGGTTGGTTTAAGTTTTTCTATTCTTGACTATTCTTATACTTTAACTTATGTTAAATATAAGAATATTATGACTTTAGGAGCTGTTTTAATTCAGTTCCAAAAATTCATGTCGGTTCACTTTAAAAGTCGAACTTTCCGACCGTTAAAGTCACCGACAAGCTATTTAAGTCACAATGTCAAAACCAAACCATTTGGTACAGCAAATATACATATAATAACAAGTAATATATCATCACATCCATGTTTCATCATCTAGCACCAAGTATGCACACAAAACAAATTTTTAACTACACATACTCAAGCCTTAGCTTAAGTTTTCAACTATACAATAAACATGTTATTTCTACAATCTCTACAAGGTGTTTATGTACCAAAATTTCCAGATCTTAATAACCCCTATTAGCCTCTTATTTCATCCCATTATCATCTTTTAAACAAACACATTCTTGATTCTTTAACAACAAAGTTTCTATTACTAGTAAGTAGCAATTTTTAATAACCTTATTATCATACCAACAATCTTTACAATAGAGTTTACTAAAGTAATCCTAACCACAAGTCTTTAATCATCCACACAAGATTATGTTCACTTATCAAATCATCTTGCAAAACATCTTGTACAATTTACAAAGTTTCTTTTATTAGTAAGTTTAACACAAATTTTGTTTATCTAAGTTATCTTGTTTCATGCATCCTAGTACTTCTAGTAGATTTTATTCTATTCCATATGTCCCATTCAATCACTTAGTTTGTCATTTTCAATCCATATAAAAATCAATACAAGACAAGTATGAACTTTATGATCAAAAATCAAATTTTTGTATTACTTGCATGTGTAAGTAACTTTCCAACAAAATCAAATCTCTACACTTTTGTCAAGCCTTTTCCAAGATTTTATTTACCTTTTCAAAGCCATTATTACTATTACTTTCAACTTTTCAAATACTTTTTAATAAATCAATCAAGTGGGTTTTCAAAATTATCTCTTATCTTTAACCATTTTACACTTAATCAAGTTAACAAGCTCAATCCAACACCAAAATCAAAACCCGCGGCCAAAAGTGGGTATTTTTACCCATAATTCATCTTTAATCTTTGGCCATTTACATATTTACTTCCATTATTAAAACAATACTTAAACCCATTTGTTAAACAAACTCAAGTAACATCAATATGGACAATCTATACAAGCTAAATTGCAACCTTAACAAGTCCTATAATCAACAAAACCCATCTTATACATTCACATGCAAACTCACAGGTCACACACATGCATGCATACATCCACATTACACTTGTATGCACATTATCAAACATACCAAAATCAAGCTTTAAACATCAAATAGCAACTAATATACACAAATCTTGAAGTGGGTTACCTTGGGTTTCGGATTTGGTGAATAAGGAGGTAATAATGTGACCTTGTGTTAGCTATAATCCTTTCTTTGGATTCCTACTTCTTGTTATTTGCTTAAACTTCCACCAAAGACCTCCTAATCAAGTATTGTGTGTATAATAATTTGTAAAGGTGAGATTGTAAAGTGATGGTGGGGTGGCCGATTATTTGAAGAGGGAAAGAGAGTGATAGGTTGATGTGTTGTATGGTATAGAGTGTGTAGGTGGACAAATTTGAAGCTTCCAAGTCATTCATCAATCATTGCATACATACATGTAAATTTATCACTGTTGGGTTTGGGAGGTGGGTTGGGTTGTGTGTGTAAGAGGCGGCCGAGAAAGGGGTGAGGGAGTGGGAGAGTTGGGTAATTATAAAGGCTTACGGTATTATCTAGGTGTTAAGGTTTAACGTATCTCGTAATTTATCTAGCCAAACGACTTCCGTTTCTAATAATTTTTATCAGACTTTGAGCGAAATTAGATTACAGTCAATGTCTGCCTAAAAACATAATTTTCTGAGAAACTTAATGTCGGGTCCTTACGGGGTCCTCTGCTGGCTTTCGGTTAATTATTTTCTAATTTTTGCGATTCGAACCTTCTAAAATTAAGTATATATACTATCTCTAATATCCTTACATAAAATTTTATTTTTCGAGGTCATCTTGACACGTTTATGAATTTATTCATTTTGTTTCGTTACCCGGTGTCAATCTGTACAGTGTTAGCTACACGACAAAATTTAACTTTTTCGGGTTCTATAATTTAAAACTCAACTAGAATCAAAAACCTTAGCCAAAAATATTATTCCTATGTATTTATTTTACTAATTAATACGCGATTACGGTTAAGATAATTACCAGATTAGTCTAATTTTTTGTGGTAGCCACAAAAAAGACTTGCCAAAGAAATCAAAATAGATAACGGAGATCAACCGGTAGTATCCACTAACTTAACTACAAACAAAAGGATCTTCTTCGACGAGGAAGACAAACTAAACATCCAGGATCCTCATCATGACGGTTTGATCATTACTTTATTTAATGCTAACCATTATGTACGCAAGATCCTAGTGGATGGAGGTAGCTCAGTCAACATTATCCAGCATGATGTCCTTAAAAAGATGAACATACCGGACTCAGAGATCATTCCTAGAACATCAATGCTAGTCGGTTTCAGTGGTGAAACCAAGAAAACATTGCGGGACATCAACCTCCCAATTTATATCGAAGGGTTAAATTTATACCAGAAATTTTGTGTTATTGATAACCTTTCTTGTTGCAATGTTATTCTAGGTAGGCCCTGGTTGCATGGAATGAAGGCAGTAGCCTCAACGTATCACCAATGCTTCAAACTGCCTACCCCTTGGGGAGTTGTGAAGATATTTGGTGATGCAGCGGAGGCCAAGAAATATTATTCTTCATCAATGAAACCAACAGCCAAACAAACAATAGCATAGCAACTACAGCAGCATCCTAGGGACGTGTTGGAAGCTCGGGAGAAAGACCTTAAAGAAGTATCATTGGACCCTGAGGATCCAGAGGTTAAGGTGTTCCTAGGATCTAGTATCCCCAGCAAAATCGAGGAGGATTTAGTATCCTTCTTGGGACAAAGAAAATCTACCTTCGCCTTCAAGCACTCAAACATGACAGGTATTTCAAAAGAGGTAATCACTCACAAACTAGGCCTTGATTTATCTGTTAAACCCGTCCATCAGAAGCAAAGAAAATTCGCTCCTGAGAGGAACAAGATCATAAAAGAAGAGGTTGAAAAACTTCTTAAGGCCGGTATGATCAGAGAGGTTCAGTATCCTCGATGGTTGGCTAATGAGGTTGTAGTTTCAAAAAAGAATGGAAAGTGGAGGGTATGCGTTGATTTTACAGATTTAAACAAGGCATGTCCCAAGGATCCTTTCCCGTTACCACATATAGACTCCATGGTGGATGCAACGGCAGGACATGAAATGCTTACCTTTATGAATGCTTCCTCTGGATTCCAACAAATTCAGATGGAACCATCTGATCAAGAGGATACAACATTCATGACTCCTACCGGCATATACTGTTATACCGCTATGCCGTTTGGACTAAGAAATGCAGGGGCAACATACCAAAGACTAGTCAACATGATGTTCAAGAATCAATTAGGTAAGACTATGGAGGTCTACATAGATGATATGGTGGTGAAGTCAAATAGATCTGAGGATCACCTTAGAGATCTTAAAGAAGCATTCAATATCCTCGACCAATATAACATGAAATTGAATCCGGAAAAATGCCACTTTGGTGTTAAGGCTGGAAAATTTCTGGGATATATGGTGACTAAAAGAGGAATTGAAGCAAGCCTAGAGCAGATTGAAGCCATCCTCAATTTAAAGTCTCCTGCAAACGCAAAAGATGTCCAAAAGCTCACAGGAAGAATAGCCGCTCTCAACAGGTTCATCTCAAGATCCTCCGAAAAGTGCAAGGACTTCTATGATATCCTTAGGAAGAATAAGAAGTTCGAGTGGACGGAAAAGAATGAGGCTGCACTTAAGGCCATGAAGGATTACTTATCCTCGGCTCCAGCTCTAATGAAGCCTGTGGATGGAGAATCCTTATACCTGTATTTAGTTGTCTCGGGAAATGAAGTGAGTGTTGTTCTCGTCAAGGATCATGAAGGTGAACAACACCCTGTATATTATGTAAGCAAGAGTCTTGCTCTAATTATGAAGCCAGGTACTCTCACCTTGAAAAATTAATTCTTGCTCTAATTATGGCTTCTACTAAATTAAGACATTATTTTGAGATTCATACTATTATTTTGAAAACTAATTTATCTGTTAAGAATGTTCTTAGAAAGCCAGAATTGTCAGGTAGAATGGCTAAGTGGGCTGTGAAGCTGAGTGCATATGAAATTCAGTATGAGCCTAGAACAGCTATAAAATTGCAGGCACTCGCAGACTATGTGGCTGATTTTAGCAGTGAAACGCAGAAAGAAGCCGACCTAGAGGTTCAGCAACTAGATGTAACCAAGGATCCTTGGATCCTCTTCACAGATGGAGCATCCAACGTAAGAGGAATGGGATTGGGCATACTACTGAAATCTCCACAAGGGGGCATAATACCCCAGTCCATTGCATGTGCATTTCAAGCTACCAACAATGAGGCAGAATACGAAGCACTCATAGCAGGTTTACTTTTAGCCAAAAGTATGAGGATCAGGTATCTTCAAGTTTATATGGATTCTTTACTCATTACTAACCACTTTAACGGTTCTTATACCGTAAAAGGTGAAAATATGATCAAATATTTAGAAATTGTGAAGAAATTAGCAAAATCCTTCGAAGTGTTTAATATAGTACAGGTACCAAGAGAGGAAAATGCTGGGGCAGACGCCTTAGCAAATTTAGCCTCTTCCTTGAAAATTCCAGAAGATACGAAGATCTCAATTATCCACATACTCTAGCCAGCAATAGGAGAGCAAGAAGTTGGGGAAATAACAAGTGATAAACAGATTGTACTTTGGGATCCATTATCCTCAACCAGTCAAGGATCCTGGATCCTCCCAATCAAAAATTACATTCAAACTGGAGAAATCCCAGCTACGGAGAATCCGAAATCCTTTAAACTCAAGGTATCGCAATATATTTTATTAGATGATATGCTATACAGGAAATATCTTGCAGGTCCATACTTGAGGTGCATCGAGGATCCTGAAATCCCATAAGTACTTAAAGACTTTCACGAAGGAGATTGCGGCAACCACACAGGAGGAAGGGCATTATACTCCAGGATACTTAGAAAGGGGTACTTCTGGCCAAAAATGAAGAAGGATGCAGTAGAGTATTCGAAGAAGTGTGATACCTGCCAAAGGCATGCAAATATCCTTCATCAACCAGCAAGACCGATGTATCCTATATCCTTTTCATGGCCTTTCATGAAATGGGGAATGGACATTGTTGGGAAGCTACCAAAGGCACTAGGTGGAAAGGTCTTTATGCTTGCCATGACAGACTACTTCTCTAAATGGATTGAAGCAGAGGCATTCGTACAAGTCCGAGAAAGGGAAGTTATATCCTTTATTAAATGAAATATTATGACTAGATTTGGTATTCCCTCTAAGATTATTTGTGATAATGGTTCCCAATTTATTGGGAAAAGAACAACTAACTTTTGTAACAGTCGGGGCATAAAGATGGTTACTTCAACACCAGTGCATCCTCAAGCTAATGATCAAGCGGAGTCTAGCAACAAAATCATCATCAACAATTTATAGAAGAAGCTAGGATCCAATAAGGGAAAGTGGGCCGAGGAACTACCATATGTTCTTTGGGCCGACAGGAAAACACCCAAGAATACGATAGGCCAAACACCCTTTTCATTGGTGTTTGGATCAGAAGCAGTAATCCCAACAGAGATGGTGGTTCCTACAGCAAGAACGAGCATCCGTGATCCTGAAGCCAACGAAGAAATCCTTCTTGAAGACTAGGATACAGTTGAAGAACTCAGAGACCTGGCCAAGATCAAAATGGCAGCTTATCAACAAAGGGTAGCAGGAGCATATAACTAGAATATAAGAATCAGAAGATTTCAAGAAGGAGATCTAGTCTTGAGGAAAGCCTTCCAAAATACTACCAATCCGGCTGACGGAAAGTTAGCACCTAAATGGGAAGGACCTTATCAGATCGAGTCGGAAGCAGGAAAGGGGGCATATCATTTGCTCACAATGGAAGGCACTAGATTACCAAGAGCATGGAATGCTATCCACCTCAAGAAGTATTTTTTCTAATAAGGATCCAGTATCCTGAGAGAATATATCATCCTTACAGGATCAAGGATCCTCGAAATTGGTAATATCTATCCGATCACTTATCCTTTTCATTTTATTAATTTTAATTTAAGGATAATATATTCTTAACATTTCATCTTTTCCAAGTTTTAAATATCAATGCAGGGTATTATTGAGATGAGTAATAATCAAGAGGTTGGCCACCTCTCCTTTACATTCAAGGTACTATCTTGTTTCCCTTGGCTTAGCCCACGTTTGGGTATGACCCCCGATGGTTATATTCTCTAAGGTTTAAAGGTTTTCACATTTCCTATAAATAGAGTTTATACACTCTCGCCTGGAGCGCAGGCTATCCAACGTATAGTCCGGGGCAGCGGGACTAGTACACGCTTAGTGGCTGACAATTTCGTTGTTTTCGGCTATATGGAGGATCCTACGAATTATGGTAGACGTACCATACCACCGGTTTATAACGTTTTCACAATATCTCAAGACAAAGGTTTCTAACATTTTCATGTTAGCTAAGGTTTATAACGTTTTCACGTTATCTTCGTTTGGGCTAAATCCCCGGTTGGGCGAGCCCCAGTTAACATCCGTATTTGGGCTTGTCCCCAGTTTTGGTCTTGTCCTCAGTGTTGTGCTTGTCCCCAGTTTTGGGCCTGTCCCCAGTTCACGGGCTTGTCCCCAGATTACACGTGCTTATCCCCAGTTGCACGGGCTTCTCCCCAGTTTATTATTTGGGCTTGTTCCCAGCTTATTGGGTTTAATCCCAGTTAACACTATGAATTATTTGCAACAGATTTTCTAAGTTCTATGTGAAGATCAAAATTCTAAGGATCCATAATCCTAAAGTTATATCCTTCAAGGATCACTGAGAATTCAGTACTTATAGTAACATAGGATCACTATTTGTTCTTTAAGGATATTCTATCCTAAGTTATTTTCATAAGGATCTTTTATCCTGAAATCTTTTACTTAAGAATATTTTTCAAAACTATCAATAATGCTAAAGTTATATCTAATAAACTTTTAGAAATAAACAACAGACAAATAGTTAAAAGATTTATATTAATTAAAATAAGCCACTTGGACTTATCCAAAATTCTTAACCCGAACTTCACCATGCAAAAGATGGACCATCCATCCGGGTTAAATAAGTACTACTAACAGTTCATAAGTGCAGGAAAATTAAAAACAAAGGCTTCATCCCCACAAACAGAGGATCCCTCCACCTTTGTCACCCCCGCAAATTGACTTACGGATCATGGATCATTCTTCCTAGTTACTATTGTTTATTAGAGACCAAAGTAATTGTTCAGGAAAACATCAACACAAAATAAAAATGTGGGCTCGGGACTTGTCTTCTATATCCTTCATCGCCCACCTATGCTGCATCTTCACCCTCGGCATGATCATCTCCTTTTCCAGCTTCAACCGCCTCCTTGACGCCACTAGTCCCAGCCTCGGTGTTCTCAGCCCTCTCCTCATCATCTTCACCACCAAGATCATCAAGGGCAGCCTTCCACTTCTCCACATCCCAGGTTGACTTGTCAAAAGTAGGATCACTGGCCTCCTTCGCCATCTTGATCCGCGCCTCGAATATCGACCTGGCAGCCCACACCTTGGCCTCGTCTGTAGCCTGCTCCACTACCTCTTGACGTTGGGCTTCGGCTAAGGATAGTTGATCCTCCAACTGTTTTTTCTCTTTGGAGAGCTGGATCATAGCCTTATCCTTTGCAACCACGGCTTTCCCTAATCCCGACAAATTGTCGCTCATTTGGCCGATGAACTTTTCATAATGCTCTTTAAGAGCACTCATGGCCTACACACAACAAAGTAATCAAAGTCAGAAGGATATTGGATCCTGCAAATCAAAGTGTCAGGATACAGGATACTTACAGATAGGACAATGTCATAATGGGTCTCAGGATCAGAGGACCTCTTCCTCTTGGCAGCCGCGGATTTAGCCATGGTTGTTGCAGTCTTGTGCTCGGAGCTAGTGCCTGCCTTCGGAGCTTCCTTCTTGACAACAGGGTAGGTGACCATACAGTCAATGTCTTCTAGGGAGAACTTGCCGACTAACTTCTGGGATTTCTTGGCGCCTAAAAAGGAAAAAGGTTAACAGATAAGTTTTCTCATTCTAATCTTATTTATATTAAAATTATTAATTTACTTGACATGCTTGAACCTGAGGAGATATCACAAAAACCTTCAATGAAACGAGCTTGAAAGGTCCTAATCTCGGTATCCAGTGCTAGAAACCATTTTGTCTTTTCTTCTGTGCCAGGTAACTTGCCCAAAGAAGCAAAGTTGTCAACTTTAAACAAAAAGGAAAGATCAGAATTCAAGTTAAAGCATCAAGGATCCTGCTATTTCTTAAGGATCCAGGATCCTACCCTTTCTCACTTTGAAGGAAGTTTGATTCCTCCTGGTATCGAATCATGTTTAACAAAGAAAAACTGGTTCCTCCACAGGGAATCATTTAAGGTGACATTCAATATCGGATGATGTTGTCGGGGTTGGATTTGAAGATAAATTGGGCAGGACCGTGGGTAGTGAGGGTGTACAAATGTGATAACTCTGGAAGGCCAATGTCCATATCTTGCTCTTCTATGATTCTCTCGATAGTTCTGAGAACCCTCCATACCTCTGGATTCGTGAGTTCACAAATTTCGGTGGACGGGTTGGCTGGCAAACATTGGGTTTCTATTTCCGTTAACTCAGAATCGTCGATGGTTTGTTCAGAAGGTTTAGAGGGAGACGGAGAAGAAGAAGAAGACGAAGCAACAGACATGATTAAAGAAAATAAGAGAGAATTAAGAAGGATACCTGATGTGTCGGCTGGAGGTGTGCTTATAATCAAAGATATAGGGCAGCATATATAGACGGTTATTATTACCTTGAGGGCTAAATGGTAAATAATTTTGGCAAAACCGTCCCATCTATCTGTTTTCGCAGTAATTTTGAATTTCAAAATGACAGCTGTATTCCACTGTCACCCGCCATTTTGGGGGCAATTGTTAGGTCATGATTTTTCTAGCTGAGGATCCTTTATCCTTGAGATATGTAACAGATTATAAAGGATCAATGATCCTCGGTATTATTTGTTTACTAATTATTGCATTTAGTACGGTGATGTGTTAGACAGGTATAACAATTCTAAGACGTACTTACATCAGTTATCCTCATGGAGTCTCATCTAGCTGGAGTATGGATCTAGGATCCTCATTCAACATAGTTATTAATGGATGATTTCATGTGAAGACAGATTTTTAAAAATCAACAACGGCTCTTGGACTTATTCTCCCGCTTATCTACCTATCGGATTTCTGTGGCATGTGTTCAATTAGCACGTTGGAAGAAAGTGGAAGAATAGCGAGATTATAGGAATAGTTGTTAGTTAGTTACTTATTATTTTCTTTATATAACTGAGTTATGATCAACATTAGGCATACACACGCTCACATTTACACTCGTATTCTTGCTGCTAGCTCATCAGAAAACACATACATAGCTTTCATTGTAACTGTTGATCAACAACTCCAACCCTTGTAATCACCTTTTACTATTAATAAACTTGACGGTGATAGTTTTCACCGTCCGGGGATTTTTTGTGCCGGAGATTACTATAATCACGTACCATTCGACCAAAGATTACCTTGTTAATCCTTGACCGAAGCAATTCGACCAAAGATTACCTTGTTAGTTTTTGACCGAAGTAAAGATTATCGTAATTAAGGGTTTTTTCCCTCGTAATCAAATCCTTGTGTTCATCAAGATCTCAGTTATACAACCATTAGCATCGTGTTAGCACTATACCTCACTAACAGATTTGGATACATTATCCTTAGCTGATTTTTTTCCAAAACAATTCACATGCTTGCTTTTCTTTATTCGATATACCCATGTGTAGGGTCTAATTCACGTGTATCCTCTATCATTTCGTTTGAGTGGAGGTCGCTTTCTCTGCACTCTTCACATATATGATCTTCTATATTGCGTGCTAGTTCTTGACACAATAATTTTTTGGTGGCAGGACCTACATCGAGCTGGTTGGAGATAATTCTCTGTTCAATGGTTTCTATGGCGTGCTTTCCATGCACAGGTAGAGGGGTTCCACTGTAACTAATAATTACGCAGTTTTGGCTGCAGTAATTGATTTTCTTGAAACTTCCAACCGTAATTTGTTGAAGGGTTTCTAGAATTTTTAGATATCATTGACTCTAATGGAAACCCAGTTGCTAACGTCTTCTTGTTTTTCCATTATTTTGGAAGGTTAGACATTTCTTGTTTTGGCTATTCCAACTTCTAACACATGTAGAGCGGGAAAGCTTCTTCCTTGATACAAATCTGGTAGTGCTGAGGTGCGTTCTATGTAGATGTTGGCATCTTTTGCTGCTGCTATTTTCTTTCTGAAGGTTTTTATAGCTTTCTTCATTCCTTCTGTAAACAAATTGATTTATTGTCAGTTTGCTGAAGGATAAATATATTTAATTAAACCAGTTGAAAATGCTAGATTAACTAGTTGGGGATCTATTCCTGGACAGAAGTTGAATAGACTCTTTGTCATTTTATCTTTTGTGAATATGTGCTCGACATCAAAGTCTTCAGGACTAAGGGCCCTAGCTTTTGACCAGACTGATCGGAATTCATCTAGAGTGATAAGATCGATTTCTTAATTTGTATTTCCAATCTTTTTTCTATTCTTTTTTCAAAGGGTAAATTTGAAAAGCTAACTGGTGAGGTTTTCTTTGTTTTTGTTACATGCATGGGAAAAACGGTAATCCTTAAAGGTATTTCTTTCTTTCCAAATTCTGTTGAATATCTTGTGGCTTCTTGTTGAGCTTGTAACAGGGAGCCCAATTTTTTGTAGGGAACTGTTGAATGCTGAACATATTTTGAGACAATAGCCCAGTCTTCCTAGATTCCTCTGTGATCTCCATAAAAAATGACGTAGAACCTTGTTTTTTGATTTCCTGGAGATGTCACCATTTGTGCATAGGTGGTTTTAATAGTTTTGGGCAAACTATCAGCCGTGAACGAATTTGTGACGTCTTTACCGGAGCCGTTTGCTTCCGGACTAGAAGATGATTGTGGCTCATCTTTTGCTGTATGTATGCTTTTTCCCAAAGCATCAGGGATCAACGGACATGATTTTTCTTTACCATTAGCCGTTTGTAAAGGAATAGATTCTCTTTTTAGACTTTTGTCTTCATGTACAGAATTTACTGTTTTGGCATTAAACGATTCGTTGTATAACGCTATTTGCTGTCGCACAGCTTGTAATTCTATTAAAAGAATTTTTTCTTCTAGGCGTAAAGCCCTGATTTTTTCTTTCTCTTCTACCATCATATTTGTTTTTCTAGATATGATTGTGATGAGTATTGTGAAAGGGACGTATCTTATTTATAGAGAAATATTACGTCATTGCTTACGTATTCTGAAAATCACTTGTCAAGATATCAGCTAGCACGTTTTTTGGTCCTTCAAGATGTTCAATGTTAAAGGAATATCTCGAAAACCACATTTTCCATCTGACAAGGCGTCCCTGTTTGTTATCTCCTGAAATTTTTGTTTTTAGGAAATAAGTGAAAATTATGTTATCTGTCCTGATAAGAAATTTTACGGGGGTTAGATAAATAGAAAATTTTGAAATGGTGTTTTTTATCGCCAGTAATTCTTTTTCAATGCTGTGGTAATTCTTTTCAGCTGGTTTAAAACTTCCAGAGGTATATTTTAAAATTTCCTCTCTATCAGCTGTTTTTTCCTTTTAGACCCCTCCCCAAAAATCATTTGAAGCATTGGTTTCAATTATAAGGGAGTCTTCTTCTTTTGGAAGATAAAGTATTGGAAAGCTTTTTAAGTTTTTCTTTATCTTTCTAATATAGTCTGTATTGGATTCTTTCCAATCCCATACGTAATCCTTTTTTAGTTTTACCTGTAGCGGCTTGCTGAGCTCTGCAAGCTTTGGAATGTAGCTTTCTACATAAGTTAAAACACCAAGAAACCTTTGTAGATGTTTTTTATCATCTAAAGTATCTGGAAATTTATGTAAATTTTCCAAAATATGTTTTTGTGAACAATGAGTAAATCTATTTCAAGACCTAAGAAATTTATCTTTGTTTTAAAAAGATTTGCTTTTTTTTTTGACAAAATTATCCAATATTTTTCAATTGTTTTTAAAATTGATAAAACATGAAAATAGTGATGTTCCTCAGAGCTAGAAAATATTATAATATCGTCTACGTAGTCTGTACAATAAACTTCTAATCCTTTTAAAGCATTCTGCATATGTCTTTGAAATATGCTAGGTGCTTGTTTTAATCCAAAAGGTAATACACTCCATTGGTAATGACCATCAGGACATGTAAATGCAGTTAATAACTGAGATTCTTCGTCTAACTGTACCTGCCAGAAACCACTTTTGCAGTCGAAACTAGAAAATATGGTTTTTCCTTTTAAGAGGTTTAATAATTCTTGCATGCAAGGAAGATTGTGTCTATCTCCTATTTTGGCTGCGTTTACAGCTTTATAATTTACGACCATTCGTTTCTTTCCTCTTCTTTTTTCAGCTTCATTTTCAACTAAAAAGGCTGGTGACATATGAGGTGATTTACTTAGAATAATTAATTTTAATTCAAGTAACTCTTTTATTTGTTTGTTAAACTCTTCTCTGTCCTGTGGACTGTATATCATGGGTTTTACTCTAATTACAGTTTTAGGGTCTATCAATTTTATTGAAGCCTTCATACAGTTTTTGGATTTTCCCGGGTCAATAGGATTTTCTGAGCATACCTTTTCTATTTTTTTGATATTTTTGTATTTCAAGGAAATTCTTTTCTTCTGGTTTTATAACTTCTTGGGTTATATTTGTTCCAGCGATTTTTTTTATTTTCGAATCCTTTTTCATAGATTCGAGAAAATAAAGTTTTCTAACCCTAAGTGCTTTAGTTATTTTCTTAATCAAAATCATTTCTTGATTAAGATGGAAAGATATTCCGTCTAACCATTGTGTAAATGGTCCATATAACTTACAGAAGTTATTTCCAATGAGTAAATCTATTCCTGATTCTTGTTGGTAAATTGTATGAATAGGAAATGGTTCTCCTGAAAAGTAAACTTTAAGGTTTCTACAAACCTTATTTAGTTTAATTATTTCTTCATTAGCAATTGTTACTTTAATGTCTTTAGGTATGTTTTCCCAAAGTTCTTCAGGGATAACATATTTATTTGCTAAACAGAGACTTTCACCCGTGTCAACATAGCAATGTAAAGTTATCGTTTCATATCATTTTAGAAAAATTCTTCCTTTGATATAAATAGAGTTGGGATTGGTTATATTAGCATAGACCAGTTGCTCTTGTTTTAGATATTTTGTAAAAAATGTAATTTGCCTAATTCATTTTCTTCCTGTTTAGGAGTTGTAGTCATTCTGAGTCAGTAGAATCATCAGAAGAGTCGTATTTAACTATTAGTGAATATACCTGAGTATATCCATCGTAAATATTTTCAGAAGGAAATTATCCTTCTTCTTCAGCTTCTAAATAAGCTTTGTTTTTTCTGGGAATTTTTGTCGATTAGGACATTCGTTGGCATAATGTCCCTCTTCAAAACATATCCAACATCTATATTTTTCTTTCCTTGTGGGCAGATTTTTGGTTTTTCTTTTGAAAAGTATTTTCCTCGTGTAAATTTTCTTTTCTTGGATTTCCAAAATCTTATTTTAGTTTTATACTTTCTTTTGTACTTCTTTTTGAAGTAATTTTTATCGTTGGGTTGATCACATCCAAGGGATAATTGAGGAATTTCAGTTAAAGTATTACAACATTTTTTGTTAAATCTGTTTAACTGTTTTTGTTTGTTGGAGAAATCACAATAAACGGTAATTTCTTCTTTGACAATCCTTGTTGCAAATACGAGAAAATGCATAGTTAAAGGATTTTTCTCTTTATTACATCTTTCTTTGGCTTTTTCTCTTACAATAGGGATTTTCATTAAGTAGACTTCTATCCAGGAATGATATTCACCCGTACTTAACTTGTATAGGTTTTGCTCAAATAGGCGTGTAAAATCATCTAAAAGGCATATATCACATAATTGAGCTTTTGTAAGATTTTTTCTTGCTTTTTCAAGCAATTTTTTATTTTCATGATCTTTGTTTGTGAGGAAATCAAGACCTAAAAACATCATATACATGGTGTTGATTATTTGAACAAAAAGGTCCTCACCATGTAAATCTTCATTCCAAGCAATGCCTTTAATGAAGTCTTGAATGATTCCTGAAGATTTATGTTCTATTAATAATAATAATAATAATGCCTTTGCATTAGAGAACTCTTCTGGATTGGACTGGATAATGAGACTAATCTCAGTATTCCATTTATCTATAACTTATTTTCTTTTTTCATAATCGAAGATACAGTCAATTTTAATGGTGTCAATTGCGGTTAAACTCCCATTATTAGGATTTGGTATGCCTTTGTGATATGGCATAGAAAATTCTGTATTTTTCTTTTTGTAGCTAGTATAACTAGTACTGGCTCGATTTGTTCTACTATTATAGTTAGGAGTTTCATCTACAGAAGAATTTTCATCTTAGTCATAGGTTCTGAAGCGATCTCTTTTTTAGGTTCCTTTATGGTGAAAACTTGTTCTGGAAAATATTTGTCTCAAAGACTCTTATTTTCGGAAAACTTTTGTTCACATTCTTTATCACTTAGTGACATTAATTGAACTAGTTCATGTATTTGCTCAGCTGAGCATGTCTCTAGCTGGCTATCAAATATTTGCTCTAGTTTTTGAGAGATAGAGTTCATTTGAGCCTTTGAATTTTTCTTTCAAGCGTTAGTTTTTTCTTTATTGGCTCGGTTTAATTTGTCACCCCGAGGCATGTTTGAATTGTGCTGAATTTTTGCACTATGAGACATGTTGCTATCTATACATTAAGTTGGTCATAAATGCTCAAACACATCACATGGCTATTAAAGGTTGTCATGTGGAGACCTTTTATGTCAATTTTTGTCGGGATATTTACAATTCTCAAAGAATCTTTTATTGTTCTTTTGTACCAAAAAGCCATTTTAAAGAATTTGGACATTTGGAACTTCCTAATGACGGATTTCCTACATTAAAGTTAGGAAAATAATATTTTTGAAATCTTCCTTTTTCATTGAGGATTTTAGTGTGCTGTTCTAGCTTTTGAGGTTTAACTTCCTCGATTTTATCAATTTTTTCGGAGATATTCTTAATGATCTTTGCGGCTATAGCCTCTAGATTTTCATTAGTAGATAATTTTTCTACATTATTGATTAGTTCTTTAATTAATTATTCTTTTTTACAAGAGAACTCATGTTATGGTTATAAGAGATTTTCTTGTTTTAAGCTTAAAGAGTTTCTTTCTATTGTCAGCTATTTCTTGTTTGAAGAATCTTATATTTTGAGCCTCTATGTTATCATGTATCATAAAGTCGTACATAGTTTGGTTTATTCTAATTTTATATATCTGAATTTTACTTTCTTCAAAGTTAATTGCATCATCTAGGGCCTTAACTACTTCATTGATTGGGGTTAAAGACATTATATACCTATAACCTCTTTAAGAATTTCTCCATACTTATCTATTATTTTCGACATAGATCATATTAATTGTACTTCTGTAGAAGTTGAAGTTGGTTCTCTAATTCTTAGAGTATGTCTAGAAAAGCTATGTCTGGATTTAGACTCTAGAATTTGTTTATTTCGAGCTATATTAATCACCCAATTTTCTTGTAATTGCCAGGGTTAAGTAAATTTACTTTCCACAATTGTTCATATATCTGAGAATATATCTTCTATTGCTTTACTCTCTTTTTCTTTATAATCTATAGAGTGAGTACTGATGATTATAGCATACGATATTAAATAATTAATCGTAAATACTTTATTTCCTGGTTCCATAAAATCAGTTCTTTCTTGAAAAAGCATTTGAGACCAAGCTTTGTAAACTATTAGGTTGATTAAAAACCTGTCTATTATCAAGCTTAAACATAAGCTTACTTATTTTTGTTAATTGGTCAGAATTAATCATGTAATCTGGCAGAAAACCTTTTTCATTTTCACTAAAGTTTATAACTTCAGTATTTTATTGATATGATTCATCAGAATCTTCTTCTATTAGAAAATCTTTATTTTTCATTTTTATGTAGCACAAGGCTTAGTTTTTCATTTTTGCTGAGCACAAGGCTCTAACATTAATTTTTAAAAAATTGAGCAAAAAACCTAAACCCACTGAAAGCTAAACTAAGTTTGAGGTTTTTTTTTTTTTTTTGGAACGGATATGCTAGATTTTTTTTGGTTTTTTTAATTTTTTGGTTTTTCTAATTAATTTTTTTGAATGTTTTTTTACCGGGGATACTAGATAAACATTTTGGTTTTTTTACCTCTTTTGTTTTTTCGTTTGGTTTTGTTCTATAATTTTTTAATTGTTTCTTTGTTTTTTTTTTGCGGTTTTTTTTATCTCTTACACAAATAATGTGATGTAAGTGATTGATGGTGCACTATAAGGATGTGGAGATTGACCAATGGTTGGAAAGGAGTTCCCATGTTCCCTACTTTTTTGAAGTTCTCTTTTAAACCTCTCCCTCCCTCTCTCTCTCTCTCTCTATATATATATATATATATATATATAGACACACACACATACATATACTTATAACAAAACCGAAATTTTAAAAATGTGTCGGGTTTTCGGATTTGAAAATTAACGAATGTTACATTACTCTTGCCTTTCTCACCATTATGTTTATGATTTTTACTAAATCGATGTTTCTCCTTTCTTCCGACACACAAGGCTTCGCTCTCGGTTTTAATCGAGCCACCGGCTAACTGTTACGTCCAGGCTTCTTATGTAGCAAGAATATTCTCAAACTTGATAATACTCGGTTGGGTCGCCCATTCTCGGATAGCGGTAACGAAGCTACGATACTCCGTCCTTAAACCGTGGATGAATTCAGCTTCATACGAGCATCGCTAACCCGATACTATGGATCGAGTTCTCCAATATCGCGACACAAATTCTTAACTTTACGAAAATATTGTCCGATAAGATCACCTTGGGTAATCGTCATTAACTCACATTCGACTAGTTGTAATCAAGTATCGTTCTTCTTCGTGAATAACGTCTCCAACGTATCCCACACTTGCTTTGGGTATTCGAGATCTTGAATGTGATCAAGAACATCATCATCAGCCGTTGTCTTGATGATAAACATCGTACGACCCGCTTTACCTGCCACTTCCCGATACAACCGTTAATATCGTTTGCAAGTTTTTCGTCTCGGTACCGTTCGTAACCTTCCAAACATCTTGACCTTGAAGATAAGACTTGATGCACGTCGACCACTATATTTAGTTGCTTTGGATTAATGTCCTGATTCCTTCTACGACTTGAAATCGGCCATAGTTCGATTCCTTAACCGATCTTGATTAAACAACAAAAATACTTTTGTTGCAAGATGGCGACAATACTATTTTCGCAACAATTTATGGCAGTTGGTAAATGAATAAGTTAAGTTTACACAAACAATTTTGTGTGTGGCAATATGTATATCTCTACCAACAGAAATATAAATAAATTATGGGGTTGACTTTCATGTGATGCTATGGCTTAACCTTGAATAGACAAAACCACACAAAGTAACTAATAATGTTTATAACTTCAAATCGTAAACAAAATACCAAGATTTTGGGTACAAATGCCAAGCCATCTTCAAACCCAAATCAACCCAAATAATCGTCTGTCCGCCAACTCTTTAATCCGCAACTACGGATCGTTCCTCGATTTTGGACACGTACTACGGATGACTCTCAATCAATCTTCAAGTATCCTTCAGTTTTCTCCTCGTTACGATCTTGAACCGTATCTTACCTTGATAAGTTCTTGGCATCTTATGTCTTTGATTGGAACTACTACCGCAACCAAGACTTGCCGCCGGTCGGAAACACGAGTCTGGATCGTTAGGCTCTGATAATACTTGTTAAACCTTAGACAAGTGAATCAACAACACCAAACACGATTTTGCATAATACGTTTATGCGACTCTTTTTATTAATAAGAAACAAGAACAAAATACTTTTGACTAACTAAAAATAAACCTTTTAATGGGTTTATATAACCCCAATGTCATACTTCTACTCAAACTAGGAAACATAACCATATTAGACTTCTAATTTATTTAATAATAAATAAAATATAACTATAACACCAAGTTATTCAACTTGGTCCTGAACTTTAGATTTCCACCAAACCGCCCATTGAGATCTTCCGTACCACCCTTATACTTTTCGTATTAACCATTCAAGTCCATCAAGTTGGTATTGCACCAACTTTTACACAGCAGTGACCAATTTCTTGGAGCTAACGTCGGATCCGCTCAACTTTATGTTTAGCCGGTCGATCGTGAACAAGAAACCAACAGAAAGTTGATGTTGTATGTTGCCTTTGGGAAGGGCGAATCACTCCCAAAAAGGTACATTATATTTTTATTTTATAGTCATCAAGTTTGTGAATTGGTTAGAATTTTGTTACATGATGTGTTGAGTGGACTCTCGGTTTCTCTTTTGTATCATTTGCTGTAATAATTAATTTGTAATATCATTTAAAAGGATAAAAAATATTATAATTAACCTAAATACATGTGAACTTATTAATTTACCAACTTACCAAATTAATCCATGTTTAAAACTACGATCATGAGATTACTAAATATAAATATGACAATGCGGTCGTCAATTTTTTAGGGGGTACGTGGTGCTTGTTAAAACATAGTACTCGTGCTTTATGGTACACGTACCATGTGTTTGGAACCATGCGTACATAAAAATGTCTTATCATTCAAATCAACATATAAAAATTCATCCTAAACCAAAATATGCCATCCTTAAGTACTTTGAAAACTTATGAGAAAACGGATGGATTTCAATCTTCAAAGATGAAAACACAGACTTTCTGCAGTAAAACTTATGAGGTTTGCTAATTTAAAATTTTTCAACTGTACGTTTATATTGGTTATATACTTTTATATATATATATATATACACGTCAATTTGTGTATACTAATGTTAATAGGTTATTACGCATGTATTATATATAGATGTTATCTTAAGTTTGATATGCACTCACACACAGTATATTTGTAGTCTGGATCACTATGATCAGTACCAGTTTAATACTATGCTATAACAGAAATGAAATAGATTTCTAAACCAACCACTTCGAATAGCTCCAAAGAGTATCACTATAACAAAAATTATCTGATACGTCAAACCTTTAGCGATGAGGCAACAGGTTTCGTCGTCTTATTTTTGGAAGCAAGCCCACTAAGAAATTACTACATGTTAGAAATAGGACTGATTTTTTCATTAGTCACAAACCTATAAAACCAAATACAAACTAATAATCATGTTGAATCTATATTGCAAATCTAAAGAGAGCTTTTGAATTGGTTCTAAGAATTAATTAAACTCGATGGAAATGAAATCTGAATGTTATATGCTTGATTCAAAAAATTTGATGAAATTAAAATCTACATTTCATCCAAACTTACAAGTAAAATGGGATCGAAATTTAAATTAATTTATTCAAATTATTTCATTTCAAGAAATTCAGTATTTCTTTGAAATTGTGAAATTGCAGTTGATATAAATTGCAAATTCACATTAACAAATTTCAATTTTTTTGGAATTCTTGTTGACAAATTTCACTATTGTAGAAAAGCTTTCCAAACCGAAAGCACCACATAACTATCCAATATTTGACCCAATCTGGTTCTTGAATTAACCATGAACTTCAAATTAATGTCAGGAAATGAGGAAGCAGATACATGAATGCTATATGTAACACCAGTTGACAATAAACGTATATAGGAAGACGGATTCACCGAGACTACGTTGTTGACACCCTCTGTTGTAGACTAAAAGAGAAATACAACTGAAGAAACAATACATGAAAAATAATTTGAAACCTATTATTATCAAAGAAGTAAACCAGCTGGAGTGATAGTTGGTGGCATAGAAACCAAAGTAATGGCTCTGGATAACGAGACCAAATCGCCTGCAGTTGAAGTATATGATGATGCTGAAAATATCAAAACCGAAAAAGAGTCAAAAGTTGAGAACTTGACTGAAAATATTGAGGACCAAAAGGTTGCTGAGAAAAAAGAAATTGCCGAAACAGTGGCTGAGATTATCGAAAAGAACGTAGATGAAGCAGTTGTTGCAAAAGAGCCTGTTGCGTCTGTTGTCGAAAAGAAACACGAGGAACTAAATGTGATAGAAGAAAATAAAGAAAAAGACCCAATGGTTTCTGTAGAAGATCCCGTTGTTGTTTTTGCGGATGGGGATGCTATGAAGAAAGAGGCTGAGATTAAAGAAAAATCGAAAGATGAGTGTGCTAAAGAAACCTTCGTACCCTTAACGATTGACGAGTACGCAACGGATGTTGAAACAGTTGATGAAGTTTCTGCTGATAATGGGAAACAAGGCACCATGGAAAATAGAGGAATACACGAAACTGCGACCAAATCGCCAGATCCTGAAAAACCTACAATGGAAAATGTAAGAGGTGAATCAAAAGAAGAGAAAACAGTGGATGAAACAAAATTAAAAGAGTCTAAAGAAGAAGATAAAACTAGTCCAAAGCAATCAATCACTCTAATTGGGAAAGTAAAGAAATCATTCATGAAAGCTAAGAAAGCCATCACTTTCACTGGGAAAAATAACACCAACACTAAGACTCCGGAAACCAAAGAAGACGAGAAGGCATAATATGGAGTGAACTGGTATCTGTTTTAGGATCCATACAGTATTGTGTGTATAATAGTCTGATTATGTGTTTGTTATAAACAGGACACAGTTTAATTTTTAACTAGGTAGCATATGTATAACCGACGCATTGCGCTAGGATGATGTTTTTGGCAATCGTATAGCTTATCAACTTGTCCAGCGCCGTTGCAAGTCGAGGTGAACGATCAATGCCTGGTTACGGCAACTGAAAATAAACCCCAAAAAGAAGTTCATTAACGCCCAAATACAACAAAATAAGATAACAAAAACCGCACGTTGTGGAGACGGGAGAACCGACACAAATTCGGTTGGTATCGGGTTACGGCACATAAAGAAAAGCAAACAATTAAATTCATCCACACACAAATAAAAAAATTTAACATATTTAAAATACACTATGGTAAACAAAAATTGATTGACAAACATTTTTTAACTAGTTGATGTCTTGAAAAATTTAATAAGTCAACAAGTTGTTTTCAAAAATCAATCCCACACTTGCTCTACATCCACTTCAAAAAAATTGACTAAGGCAACATTTATTTTACAAAAAAAGTTTGCATTAGATCTAATGCATCCTTTTTGTTACCTAATGCAATTGTTTCTTTTCAATACAATATTTTTAAAAGGTTGCATTTGAAAAAACAGTTGTTTTATGTAATAAAAAGGTAGTATCATGTCTAATGCAATTGTTTTTGTAAACTAAGTGTTGCGTTTGGCTAAATTTTTTAGTAGTGGTTGTACAAAAACCTCACGTTGTGGTAGCAAACTCACACGAGTTCCGCCAGTATCGGATTAAAGAACCGAAAGTAAAGCATTTGAGTAAGAAGGATTTAAGATGACCCTTACGGCTGATCGGCCGCGACATTCGCTTTCCTAGGATGGTAACGAATTTCGCAATTGTAAACACTTAACAACTCGGCCCATTGTCTTGGTCTCATATTGAGGTCCTTTTGGTCAATGATGTGTTGCAAGCTATTATGGTTAATGAATACCACACACTTCGTTTTGTAAAGGTGGTGTCTGCAAATCTTCAAGGAAAACACGACCGCACCAAATTCAAGGTCGTGCGTCGTGTAACTTTTTTCATAAATCTTGAGTTGACATGAGGCACAAGCAATGACTGATGTGTTGTAAAACACACTTATTTTCCGCATCATTTATCATGGTTTTAGTCGCTTTTATATATAATATTTAATGTTTCTTAACTTGTTTTAGTATGGTCTTACATAATTATATATTTTGTAGGGTGCGTTTTTAAAGAAGAAAATAACCGAGTTTTTGCAAGACTTAACAGACCTTTTTTATCAAATCTTGAAGAACCAAGTTGAAGCCCCACCCAAACCCACTAGTAGAAACCCTTACATATTATTATATATTATAACATAAAAAAATGAAACCCTAAGCACCTATCTCTTGTCTGGTCGGCATTTTGGAGAAACAAAGAGAAAAAAGTATAAAACATTAAAAGGTTTTGGTCAAACCTTGCGTGTGGCAGATTATTGTGCAAGAAAATAATATTATACCAAGTAGGTAGGCGAGAAAATGGGCATCAAGGAAAACAAAAAGAAAAAATAATATAACCTCTCCAATTGTTCCGATCGGAATCAATAAAAGAAGAAGAAGAAGAAGAAGAAGAAGAAGAAGAAGAAAATTATTTTTTGAGCTTCTTGAGATCAAAGGAAGAAGAAGGAAGCCAGGGTAAATCGGGACAGCAGTTAGGGTCGATTTTACTTCATATTTCTCAGTCACATTTGATAGTATACCACTCGTAAACTTGCTTTCTTGTTTATGTTCATAATTATATTGACATTGGTCTGTAAAGTTAATTGTTTTGCCAATAAGATAAGGATTAAGGTGTGTTTGATTATCCTTGATTGTGGATTGAGTTTTATTATGATTTGGTTGAGTATTATGGTTGTTATTTTAAGTGTTTGCTGCTGTCCAAAAATTATGAACGGCTAAACTTCATTGTTCTATCTAGGTTAGATGATTATTGTTCGGTTTTGACGAGTTAGATGGAATGTTTGATTAATATGACTTGAATTGCTATGAAAGTTTGGTTTAATGATGAATTAGGTTGTGTTTAGTGGCTGCCATGTTTTTGATATTATCTCATAATATCGTGCTTCGATTAGTTGAATTGGTTTTGATTGATAGTTGCATGTTCAAGTCTTTACTTTGTGTTTAGAGTTTGTTTGCGGTAGGAACGACCGTAAGGTTTCGTTGAGATTGTTAATTGAAATAGGTCATTGGGTAGCAACTTATTAGAGACCTAGAGGTGATAGGAAGTAAAGTCGTCACATAGCTTTTGCTTGTTAGGATTAGGATTGTGCGAAAGTGGGTTCAGTTCTTGTCGACTTTGGGATCGTGAGCGATTAGTTGACCTAGTTTATGTTAAACCAAATTTTTCCTCTATCCTTGGTTGAGTAGTATTCGTTTCCATTAGGGTCGTGTGTCGGTGAGTCCGAGAGGAGAGTCGGCATTAGAACACATTAGCATTCGTTTCCCGGTTTGTTCTTAAAATCAATTAAGCGTAAGTTAGGGCTTGCTAGTGAGACCAAGAGGTGATCTAGCTTTCTTGAGCGAACCTTAGTTGTGTCGTCTTTAGATACCGATGTCGTGAGATCATTCAATCCATTAGCTTGTTAGACTGTCAATTTGATTCTTGCCTAGGTAGACGTTTTCTCCATTGTCTGTAAAAGTCAGTTAAATCTCCAAGTTAGAAAAGTTTTGTCGATTAGTTCCGTTAGTTTGGTTAAGTTAAGTTTATTTATTTAGTCAAAGTAATTTAGGTCAAGTATTTTAATTTATTAAAAATCAATTAAAAAAATATTATTCTTAGTAAGGTCTAGGGTTTAGTGATCATAGGCGTTTTCATGTGTCCTTGTGTTCGATACTCGGACTTCTTAGTTCTATATTACTTACGATCGATACACTTGCCGGTTGTGTGTGGTTTTATTAGGAAAATCCGTTTTAATATTTAAAGCTTAATTTTGAGTCCCGTAGAAAGAAACACCCTTTAGACACACATTATGTTTTTGGCACCGTTGCCGGGGACACGGTTTGAGGCGTATTAAGAATGACTCGAGTTAGGACCTACCTTGTTTGCTAATTGTTTTTCTTTTGCTTTGTTTATTAGTAAAAATATTTTAGCTGATTTTAGTTTCTTTTGTTTATTTTAATAGTTGTATGCGACGTACTCGATCTCTAGGACCGCCTGAATCTTAGGTATTTTCTGAACCTGAGAGAGAGTTTCATGAGAGACGTCGTACCAGACCGTCTTCCAGTTCTTCTTCGTCGTCTGTTGGTAATACATCCTCTTCTCCTACTTTTTCTGAATCCGTCGTTAGGGATAGGATTATGGCCGACGCACCACATAGGAGGACAGTTGCAGACCGGGCCCGTCTTGTCGATACTGGTGCGAGATTCAGCATTGCTCCACCAACCATCGCAGTTAACACGAATTGTCATATTCTGTCGAACATTCTGAACACATCTCACATTCTGCTCATTTTCACGTTTTGCTCCAAGAAAACCTGCATTCTCATCTCACTCGAATTGCACGTATTTGCGACACGTTTCATCTTGCCGGCGTATCCGAAGACGCCATCAAAATCCGCTTCTTTCCATTCTCATTCGTTGATCATGTGATTTGTGGCTTGAATCCCTCCCACAGGGCTCCATATCAACTTGGGCCGCCATGCAGACCCAGTTTCTTGAGAAATACGATCCTCCGGCTAAGGCCGCTCGTTTGTGTAATTATATTCATTCTTTTCAGATGGAGGACACCAAGAGTTTCTGGGAGGCGTGGGAGAGATTCAAAAATCTACTTGATTTATGTCTGAACCACGGCCTACAAGACTGGACAGTTGTCAAAAAGTTCTATAACGGGGTGACGTACGCAACGTGGAGTATGCTTGACATGGCGGCGGGAGGAAATTTGTTAACGACGAAGGATACAGATGAGTGCATTGCTTTGTTTAACGGGTTAGCCATGAGTGGATACCGGCGACCACCAGCTAAGAGCACAAAGACCGTCGACTCACTATCACGCGGCATGCATTCGGTCGACACGAGCACCGCACTTGCGGCACATGTTGAGGCGTTAGCAAAGATTGTGAAGGACTTAAAGTTGAAGAGTAAGTTATGCTAGATTTTTTGAGAAGGGCATGCTATTGTTCAGTGCCCCGTAGGTTTCCAGGAGGAGGCAGTCGACTTTGTTAATAATCCGAACCAAAATCAAAATCTTTCAATTCTTATAATTCGGTGTGGAGAGGTAATCAAAATTGCAACTGGAGGAACGAAAATCATTCTTGCTTCTAGTAGCGTAAGAGTCTATTCCAGGATTCCGGTGAGGGAGCGAGTAGCCAAGAGAAGAAGCCCACTTTAGAGGAGATGATGGCACAACAGATGCAGATGTTGTCACAGCTCATGACTCGAGAGGATTCCCGTCGCAAAGAGACCTAAGAGAAATTTTGGGAGCACGAGTCACTCATGAGAAATCAGGGAGCGTCAATTCAAAATATCGAGCGGCAGATGGGAGAAATAACAAGTCGTTTGAATGAGAGGTCGCCAGGAACACTTCCGAGCAATATCGAGCAGAGCCCGAAAGGGTTCGCGAAGGCTGTGACGACGAGGAGCGATGCAGGGGAACGTAGCGAGCCCGCGATTTAGGATGCAACTGGATAAGGAGTCGTTGAGGAGCCTGTAGTCGATGTAGAGGAGCAGGTGGATGAGGAGATTCATTTGGAGTCTCCACCGGCCAAGGGGCATCATAGGCGCAGCCCAGGAAGTACAACACAGGCCGAGAACCAGCAGTTACCTAGCACACAAACGAGAGTATATAAACCTAGAGTTCCATACACCGGGAGACTCCGCAGGGATTGAGACGAGGAGTAGAACTCCAAATTTCTTGATATGTTGAAGCAGCTTCACCTTAACATTCCATTCCTTGAGGCACTCACTCAAATGCCGAAATATGCAAAGTTCCTTAAGTATATTCTTTCGAATAAGGAGAAGTTAGCTAAGGTCGCTTCCATCCCATTGAGTGCTAGTTGCTCTGCAGTCTTGCAGACAAAGTTACCAGAGAAGATGTCCGATCCTGGGGTTTCAGGATTCCCTATATCTTGAGTGTTGATACGGTGGTTTATGCACTGGCAGATTTTGGTTCCAGTATTAATCTCATGCTGCATTACGTATATCGAAAGTTGGGCCTAGGCGAATCGCGTCCTACTCGGATGAGTATCCAGCTTGCTGATCATTATGTGAAATTCCCCCGAGGGGTGGTCGAGAACATGCTTGTTCATGTCGACAAGTTTATCTTCCCGATGGACTTTGTCATCTTGGACATGAACGATGATGATAGTGTCCCACTTATCTTAGGCCGGCCATTCCTTGCCACTATACAGACGTTGATCGACGATTGCGAGGGTAAGTTGATTTTGAGAGTTGGGGATGAGAACATCACCTTTGACGTTCGACAGTAACTAAAACACCCCAAGTCTGCTAATGACTCTTTATAGTTCATCGATACCATCATGGAGATGTGTGGAGGATCTGCCTCCGATACCCAGATTCTCGATAGGGAGATTCCAGAGATTGAGATGGTTGCCATGACTGATCAGTCCTTGCATGACGACACCGAGTCACATATCCCTGAATCTGGCATGTTTGCTGAGATCGTACGAGACGATCCGATGGACCTACCTTCCGTCGAGAGTCCTCCTTTTTCCTTAGAGATTAAGGACTTGCCTGCCCATCTAGAGTATGCGTTTTTAGATGAAGAGAGGAAGCTGCCGGTTATTATTGCATCTGCTTTTACTGGGGTCGAGAAGAAGAAGTTGTTGGGGGTTCAACGAGAGCACAAAGAGGCGATTGCATGGAAGATTATCGATATTGAGGGTATCAACCCTTGGTTTTGCACTCATAAAATCCTCATGGAGGATAATTTCAAAATTGTCGTTCAGCCGCAAAGGCGGCTTAATCCGAAAATGCAAGAGGTTGTGAAGAAGAAGATCATTAAACTCCTTGATGCGGGGATCATTTTCCCCATTTCTGATAGTGCTTGGGTGAGTCCAGTTCAAGTGTTTCCTAAAAAGGGTGGCATGAATGTCGTCACCAATGAGAGGAATGAGCCCATTCCCACGAGGAATGTGACAGGATTGAGAGTCTGTATCAACTATCGTAGACTGAATGTTGCCACAAGGAAAGACCATTTTCCTTTACCCTTCATTGATCAGATGTTGTAGCGTTTTCTAGGTCAGCAGTACTACTGCTTCTTAGATGGTTTCTCCAGGTATTTCCAGGTTCCGATAGCTCCTGATGACTAGGAGAAAACCACTTTTACCAATCCTTACGGAACGTTTTCCTATAAACGTATGTCGTTCGGACTGTGTAATGATCCAGCCACATTCCAAAGATGCATGGTGGCTATTTATCATGATATGATCGAGGACTCCATGGAGGTGTTCATGGAAGATTTTTCTTTATTTGGGAGTTCCTTTGATCATTGTCTTCCTAATATTGAGAGAATGATGGCCTGTTACGTTGACACCAACCTAGTCCTTAACTGTGAGAAGTGTCATTTCATGGTACACGAAGGAATTGTTCTAGGGCATCTGATTTCGAGTGCGGGGACCGAGGTTGACCGAGCGAAGGTCGAGACCATTTCTAATCTTCCCCCGGCCACTTCTATGAGATCCATCCGGAGTTTTCTAGGTCATGCCGGGTTCTACCATTGGTTCATCAAAGATTTTTCTAAGATCGCCAAACCCATGGCCAAACTTCTGGAGAAGGATGCACGATTCATTTTTTCTGAGCAGTGTATCGAGGTGTTTGATCTTTTGAAAGACAAACTCGTTAACACCCCGATCAAGGTTGCTCCCGACTGGTCTTTACCATTAGATTTAATGTGTGACGCGAGAGACTTCGCAGTCAGAGCGATTCTTGGATAGCGGAAGGATAAACACTTCCATCCGATTTACTACGCTAGCTGGACCTTAAATGGTGCACACCGAGAAAGAGCTTTTAGCTATGGTGTTTGCATTCGATAAATTTAGGTCCTATCTAGTTCTGTCCAAGACGATTATGTAAACGGACCATGCTGCTATTCGATATCTCTTCAGCAAGCAGGATGCTTAGTCTCATCTTATCCGATGGATCCTGTTGCTTCAAGAGTTTGATATTGAGATCCGCGATTAAAAGGAGGCCGAGAATGTGGTGGCCGATCATATTTCGCGTCTACAGGGAGCATAGTTAGGAGATTCAGGGGGTTAGGATTGACGATCGTTTTCCGACAGAGAGTCTCATGTTTGTTATGGCACAGGAGGAAGATTTTCCATTGTTTGTTGACTTTGCGAACTATTTTGCTGACGGGTACCTCCCGAAGATGCCTTACCAGCAAAAGAAGAAATTCTTTGCTGATGTTAAGTTTTACCAATGGGACGACTCGTATCTTCTCCGTATTGGTGTTGATAAGCTGATTAGGAGGTGTGTAGATGCTAAGGAGGGATGACATATTCTGAGCCATTTTCATGTAGGGCCGACAGGAGGTCACCCTGGTGCTAGTTCGACAGCGAACAAGGTCTTTGATTGTAGTTTATATCGGCCTTCGATTTTTAAGGACGCACATGCGTTTGTTAGGAGTTGTGATCGTTTCCAGCGCGTCGGAAATATTCCGTCGTGAAACGAAATGTCCCAAAATGCTATTCAGGTTTGTTAGGTTTTTGATGTGTGGGGAATTGATTTCATGGGACCGTTTCCATCTTCGCGTGGGAACAAGTACATACTCGTGGCTGTGGATTATGTTTCAAAGTGGGTTGAGGCCAAGGCTGTACCCACAAATGATGCCTCGTTTGTAGTCCGTTTTCTTAAGAGTCTCTTTGCTCGTTTTGGTTCCCCGAAAGCCTTGATCAGTGATTGAGGTACTCACTTCTGCAATTAGCAGATAGAGAAGGCGTTGCAGCGCTATGGGGTCACCCATCAGCTTGCGACCGCCTACCACCCACAGACTAGTAGGCATGTGGAAGTGAGTAATCGGGGAATCAAACGTATTCTTGAGAAAATGGTTTTCTCAAATTTTCGGGATTGGTCCGACAAGTTGGATGACACTTTGTGGTCCTTCCGTACAGCCTACAAAACTCCGACTGGTTCCACACCATTTCGGATGATTTGTGGGAAGGCCTGTCATCTTCTTGTTGAGTTGGAGCACCGTGTTTCATGGGCCCTTTAAGGGGTTAATCTTGATTTATCTGCCGTGGAAGGCACTTGGTTCCACCAGTTGCATGATTTAGAGGATCTACGGGATCACGCGTATGCTCAATCGTTCAGGTATAAGGAGCGGACGAAGGAACTGCATGATATAAAAGTTGAAGGGTAATAAGCAATTCAAGTGTAGGGATCTGGTTTTATTGTATAACTCCCGGTTGAGGCCATTTACATGAAAACTGAAAGTGACTGGGCGACTGTTGTGTGTTTTGTTCTTTTGCTGAAAATTATGTTGGTTACTTAAGTTTGAGGGACATATACTTGTATATGTTCGGTCCCGTTATCTATCTATAGACTTACGGGATAGCCATTGACCCAAAAACTGAAACTGACTGGGGCGACTGAACTTGAAAAAAAATAATAAAAAAATAAAAAAGTTTTAAAGAAAAATGTCCCTTGAAAATTGTTTTTCTTCTACGTTAAGAAGGAAATGATATTATTACCGTTGTGTTAACAATATAATAATAATAAAAGAAGAGATGAATTCATATCTGATTTGGGATGTGTCGGTAGGCCCAACTAGCTTTGATAGCCCTCTTTGACAATTTTATATATCTTATAATTTGAAAAATGCTGAAATCGAATTTCGATGCTTAGGGAGGATTACCATAATCTAAAAAATTTTAGATGGTAAGCCTTAGATGCACTCAAACTTGCTTACCACCACAATTTTCATCTTTTTACGAGCTTAGAAAATAGTTATAATTATTTAGGTGAAAAAAAATCTTGCAAAAGCATGAAAAAAAAGAAAGTACTAATAAAAGATGCAAAAAAACATCCAAATATAGTAAAAGAGGCAAAAAATGCACATACTAGACGGGGCTGAGAGTTTACGCGCTGCTAAGGGGATAGTGACTTTGAGGTTATCGCTATTGGGGCTCGAAGTTCTTAGTCAATAAATATCAAATTAGGGATTTATAGGACAAAGTCCAATAATATTTAGGAATAGCTTATACGACCTCCACAGGACCATTCATCTATCAAATTTCATCGAGTGCATCCACTTAGTACCATCAATGAGTCCTTGGCTTATGGTGATTTGTCAAACCAGTCTGCTTCTATTCTAGATTTGCTATCTCACTTTGTCTTAGATGGGGTAGGTGTAGCCGTAGCTTTTGAACTTAAAACACTTAATGCAATGGGGGGCTTGATTGGTTGGTGCTGGGTTTAAAGTGGACAAATATACCGGCAGTCGCAGTCTATATGTCGAGCGTTTTCTATTGTTTTAATAATGTTAAATAATCTGGGAGTTTGTTGTTTTCACTTGGTTATGATACTATGTAGAATTCTTTTTCAGGGACGAAAAAGTCTTAAGTATGGGGATGTTTGATGTGTTGTAAAAAACATTTATTTTTCGTACCATTTATCATGGTTTTAGTCTCTTTTATATATAATATATAATGTTTCTTAACTTGTTTTAGTATGTTCTTACATAATTATATATTTTGTAACTTGAGTTTTTAAAGATGAAAATAACCGAGTTTTTGCAAGACTTAACGGGCCTTTTTGATCATATCTTTAAGAACCAAGTTGAAGCCTGGCCCAAGCCCACTAGTGGAAATCCTTACATGTTATTATATGTTATAAAATAAAAATATGAAACCCCAAGAACCTATCTCTTGTTCGGTCGACATTTTGGAGGAACAAAGAGAAAAAAAATAGAAAACATAAAAATGTTTTGGTCAAACCTTGTGTGTGGCAGATTATTGTTGTTGGTGCATAAATGTCAGTAGTTCATATGTCTAGTGTCTGTAATCGAGTCTGTAATATTGTTTATGTATTTGTTTGTTTAAAGCGAAGTTGTTGACAAGTTCGCTTAGGCGAACTTGTTAACCGAGCGAAGTTGTTGACAAGTTCGCTTAGGCGAACTTGTTAACCAAGCGAAGTTATGGACAACTTCGCCTGAGGCGAAGTTGTCGTGTATTTATATAGGTTACGGGTTATCGTTTTAAAGCAAGTTCAAGCAGTTCGAGTTCGTGTAATTCAGTAAGTCAAGTGACGTGAGGTCGAGAGTCTGTAACTGTGATTATATCACGTGTCGAGTTATTAACATAACGTGTGTTTGTTCGTATCGTATTCGTGTGTTTGTGTTCTACGTCCGTAACGATCTACACAGGGATTCCGCACCTGTGTATATCGGGATATCTCGTGTGATCCGTCCAGGGAACCTACAATTGGTATCAGAGCATTTGCTTGATTGTGTGGTTTGGGATATTCACGCGGGTGTAGAATTTGTCCCGTTTCGACTATTCACGATACGAGTTTTTGGTGTTTTTTCTCATTCTAGCCTCCTACCAGTGTGTTCAAGCCTTTAAACCGTCAAAAACTTCGTTAAAATCCGATTTTCAGATCTGCAGAAAGTTTGAGTTCGTCAGGCGAAGTGCTGTTCATCAGGCGAAGTTGCCGTCAGGATACGTAGGGTTTCAGCGAAGATATAAGGAGAAGCGAAGTTATTTACAACTTCGCCTACCTCCTCAACTTCGCCTAACTCAGCGAAGTTCTCATCAAGTTCGCCTAACTCAGCGAATTTTTCTTCAAGTTCGCCTACTTTCTAAGTTCGTTTACCCTAAGCGAAGTTATTCTCAACTTCGCCCAGTCACGCGAATTTAAGAAAGATCCAGCGAAGTTATTACTTAAGCGAAGTTATCCTTCACTTCGCCTACAGTACTGTTCAGAGGAAATTTTTTTAACTTCGCCTACTCAGAATTTTTCGGGTTTCTTAGTCTTCAAGAAGGATGTCGTCGATCAACATTTCGGAGCTTGTAAAGATGGAAGTTGAAGCAGGGTCAGCTACAAAGGCCCCAAGGTTGCTGAAGGGAACCGATTTTGTCGCGTGGAAGGATCGGTTCATACAATACGTTAAGTACCAGGATGCGAAAATGTGGGTATGCATCCAAGATGGATATATTCCACCAGTCATGGAGTATGAGGGTCGAGACCAAATCAAGAAATACAGTAAAATGGAAGAGGAGGAGAAAAAGATGTATGAAGCCGAAAGCAAGGCTCATGCTGCAATCACAATGGCTCTTCCACAGGAGATACTCCATACGTTCAGAAAGTATACATCAGCTAGAGAGCTTTGGGAAGCTCTTGAGAACAGATTTGAAGGGAATGTAGGTATTCGGGCTTCAAAGATAAAGTTGCTCAAAACTCAATTTTCAGTTTTTAAGTACTTGAAGAACGAATCTCTTGATGATATTATCACTTGATATTATCATCTAATGACTGAATTGAGTAACTACTCCATTTCTTACCGAGAAGAAGAGATTGTGGAAAAGTTTCTCGATGCCCTCCCACCAAAATGGAAGATGTATACTGTACTGATGAGGGAAGACAAGGACTTTCCTACTTATGATCTTGAAACCACTGTCAACAAGCTCAGAACTTTTGAGCTTAATATGGTAAGAAAAGAAACATCTATGGATCAGGTTCAAGATCCAGGCATGTACGGTGCTAAAGTAAACTCCAATTCAAGTTCAAAGACTGATTCTACCGCCTACTACTCGAAGGGCGAGTTGGGTGCCAAGTCTTCACAGGAGGGGCATGTGTCAGTAAACTCAAATGGGGATGTTTGCTTTGTAGCCGGTGGATCAAGTGGTACTCAACAGACAGCAAGCAAGATTAGTGGATCTTCAAGTTCCTCAAGCAATAATTACTCTAAGATGCCAATGAGCGTCAAATCTGCTGAAGAGCAGTTTGGCCTCTATGCTTCGTTTATTGCTTCATATGAAAACTATATTCAAGGTAAGGTTGTTGATCCAGCGATGCTGGATGAAGACTATGACCAGATCGATGCTGATGATCTGGAGGGAATGGATTTACAATGGCAGATGGCCATGATAGTGAGGAGAGTGAAGAAGTTTATGAGAAAGACGGGGAGAAAGTTTGTTGGTGGCAGGCCAGGGTTCGACAAGTCTAAGGTGAGGTGCTATAACTGTCAACAAAACGGGCACTTTGCCAAAGAGTGCAGAAACGAGCGAGTTGAACGTGGTCTAGGCCGGTCTGCACAGCACACTGGGAGTAGTAAAGAAGTCAATGCCATGATGTCCAGAGAAGCAGGTGAATACAACTGGAACCTGCATTCGAATGAAACTAGTGAGCAGGCAAATATGGCTAAGGTTGAGAATGAAGAATGTGAGAAGATTACCGGAGAAGAGAAAGCTACTGGTAAGTAAAAAGCTTTCATGGCAGATGACAAGGATCAACTCTCCGAGGTAAGTTTTAAACCTATTTGTACTAAATGTGAGAATTTGTCTGAGCAACTTGCTACCATAACTGATCAGTATGTTCGTTTAGATGCTAAATTTAAAACTCTTAAAGAAGATCATCACTTTATGAAAGCAAGAGAAAACAGTTACAAAGTTAAAATAAAAGCGTGTGAAAAGGATGTTAAAAGCTTAAAAACAAAACTTGCTGAAAAAATTGAAGTAATTGATCTAAGTTATGAGGTTTTAGAAGAAAAGACTAAACTGATTGCTGAACGAGAAAAGCAGATTGCTGACCACCAGGTGAAAGTGGTGGAACTGAACCGAAAAATTGAGCAGTTCAGAAATTCCTCAGCTATTCTTGATCACCTTGTTAGTGATCAAGGTACCTCTGCGAAGAGGGGAGGAATTGGTTATCACGAGGTTCCACCACCTTATAACCACAATTACACTTTTAACCCTAGTGTTCAGAAATCTGTTGATTTTGAAGTTCCTCAGACAGTTCCAATCAAGGTTACGATTAAAGAACCAAGTGTTAGTAGTGGCGAAACGAGTTCGCCTGTTTCAAGTGTGAAAATTTCTGTTACGAGTCCAGTCTCATCAGATTCGGATAAGTTGTCCGAATCGGGTAAGACAAAAGAGAAGGTAGTGTTACCCACTGGTGGAGAAAAAGGTAAAACTTATAAAAAGAGTACTCCACTCAACCCGTACGTCCCACCTTATGTGAGACGAACGGCCGGTAACACAGCCTCGACATCCAAAACAACCTTTGAAAAGAAAAAGGAGCATAGGTGTTGTTTTAGGTGTAATAAGTTAGGACATCTTGTTGCAGATTGCCCTCTGACGCCGAAATTCAGAGGTGTGAGGCCTATTAAAACTGAGCATAAACCTAATGGTAATTTTAATACTACTAAAAATGAAAACCCTTCAAAGTTCCTAAATGTAACTAATTCAGGTTTTCACATAAACAAACCTCAGTTTATCAATGCTAATAACCAAACCTCAAGATATATTACTTTCAATACACATAGGTTTGGAAGGCCTCACACTCAATTTCCAAGGAGATTTCCTAATAGGACTGACAGGAATTATCCAGATGCTAACTTTGGAAAGCAGAAGTACGGGATATATAGATCCAAGACCAATTGGTCTTGGGTCCCTAGATTCTAATCCTTTGCTTTATTGTGCAGGAACAGTTGAACAGGGCTGCCCACAGTCTTTGGATTGTAGATAGCGGCTGTTCCCGGCACATGACGGGTAACAAATACTTGTTGCACGACTTAAAACCTGTTCAAGGAGCAAGAGTTACCTTTGCAGTGAAAGTGGAGGCAGAATTACTGGAAAAGGAACGGTGTCCAATGGAAAAATGACTCTTGAGAATGTGAACTTTGTAGAAGAGTTGAAGCACAATGTGCTGAGTGTGTCGCAGATTTGTGATAAGGAGTACACAGTTCATTTCACGAAGAATGAGGCAATCGTGTTGAAGCCTGGTTTTCAGATACCAGACGAGTGGATAGTGATGAAAGCTCCACGTGATACAAATACTTATGTGATGGATATGAGGTCTACTGAAATGGCCACGGAAGAATCATGTTTAATGACGAAAGCAAGCGAATCGGAATCCGAACTGTGGCACAGGAGGATGGGGCACATTCATCTTCGGAAAATGAACCACATTGTCAGGAATGGACTTGTGATGGGCGTTCCCTTGAAAAGTTTTAACTTTGAAGACAAATGTATAGCATGCAAGAAGGGAAAGCAACACAAGAAGTCCCATCTCACCAAGAAGGTCAACTCTATTGCCAGTACTCTAGAATTGCTTCACATGGATCTCTTCGGTCCCGTGTATGCAAAAAGTCTAGGAGGTACTTCTTACTGCTTGGTGATCACTGATGACTACTCGCGATATTCGTGGGTATATTTTCTGAAATCGAAAGATGAGACGGCTCAAATGGTGAAGAATTTGATTACCAAAGTTGAGAATGTCATGGGTAAAACAGTTAAGTTCATCAGGAGTGACAATGGAACGGAGTTCAAGAATTTTGAGATGGAGATCTTCTGTCTTCAGAAAGGAATTGAACACCAATACAGCGCTCCGTATACTCCGCAACAGAATGGAGTGGCTGAAAGGAAGAACCGAACTTTAATTGAAGGAGCCAGAACTATGCTGGCAGATTCGAAGCTTCCTGTGATGTTCTGGGCTGAAGCAGTTGCTACAGCCTGCTATGTTCTGAATAGAGTGTTAACTGTTAAGAGACTTGGTAAAACGTGTTACGAGCTTATGCATGGAAGGAAGCCCAACTTGAGTGGTCTTGAACCATTCGGGTCCCCTTGTTCGATCTTGAAAACAAATTCTAAATTTGGCGAAGTAGCCGTTGAAGGAATCTTAGTCGGTTATGTTGTTGGTACTCCCAACAGACGTGTCTTCAATACTTCGACCTGCAAGGTGGAGGTGGTGTGTAACACCGACATCACAAGTTACCAACCGCCAAAACCAAGCAATGGACCTGCTGAGCTTTTCGACTATGTTAAGCTTTTTAAGTCTTTTAACATACCGGATTTGGAAATTTCTGAAGAAGAAGAAAGAGTTGCGACGAAGATGATCCTTGATGAGGAAGAAAATCTATTGCAAAGACAGCTGATTGATAAATGTCAACCTTCCTCATCAAACTCTGCTGGTACCCCTGCTGCCTCGACTGAAGAAGAATTTATCAATCCTTTTCACTCTCAGCATGAAACAACCATTGACGAGCTCTCTTCTAACTTGGAAGATAATTTGCATGTCGGTTCTGTTCCGACCACGAGAATTCATAAAGATCACCCTTTGGAGAATGTGATTGGTGATGTGTCCTCCGGTGTACAAACTAGAAGTAGCTTGAATGAGCACACCTGTGTTTATACAAGCATTAAGGAGACAGGAATAATCAATGAATGCCTGTACACCTGCTTTATAAGCCAGATTGAACCGAAGAATTATCAAATGGCTTTAAAGGACAGCTCGTGGGTCGAAGCCATGCAAGAAGAGTTGGCTCAATTCGAGAAGATGGAAGTTTGGACTTTGGTTGAAAAACCAAAGAATGTGCATGCGATAGGCACAAAATGGGTGTTTAAGTGCAAGAGAGATGATAAGGGGATTATTATAAGAAACAAGGCGAGGCTAGTCGT
Organism: Bidens hawaiensis; assembly: GCF_021521415.1. Classification (NCBI taxonomy): domain Eukaryota; kingdom Viridiplantae; phylum Streptophyta; class Magnoliopsida; order Asterales; family Asteraceae; genus Bidens; species Bidens hawaiensis. The sequence goes on from NW_027494836.1 coordinate 200,474, forward strand.
TAAAGGTTTTAATCAACAAGAGGGGATTGATTATAACGAAGTGTTCGCTCCTGTCGCCAGGTTGGAAGCCATAAGATTGTTTTTGGCGTTTGCTGCTTATGAAAAGATGAAGGTGTTTCAGCTAGATGTGAAGAGTGCGTTTTTGAATGGGAAAGTTGATGAGGTTGTGTATGTTGAGCAACCTCCGGGTTTTCCTGACCCAGACTTTCCAGATCACGTGTACAGGTTGAGCAAGGCGTTGTATGGATTACATCAGGCACCTCGTGCCTGGTATTCAACTTTATCGGATTACATGCTCGAGAATGGTTTTGAAAGAGGGAAAATTGATAGCACGTTGTTCTTCAAAAGAGATGGAAGCGACTTCCTGCTGGTACAAGTCTACGTGGATGACATTATATTTGCTGCGTCAAAAGTCTCCATGTGTCAGGAGTTTGAAGCCGTCATGAAGAAAAGGTTTGAAATGAGTGCTATGGGTGAACTAACTTTCTTTCTAGGATTGAAGGTTGATCAGAAGAAGGACGGGATGTTCATTCATCAGACGAAGTATGTTCATGATGTGCTCAAGCGCTTCAAGATAGAGGACAGTTCTCCATATGATACTCCAATCTGCGTCAATCACAAATTGGGTGCTGAAGTAGACGGTGATGCAGATGTGGACCCAACTCAATATCGGGCAATAATAGGTTCTTTAATGTACTTAACTGCATCTAGGCCTGATATAATGTTTGCTGTTTGTCTTTGTGCAAGTTGTCAGGCAAATCCAAAAGAATCTCATTTGAAAGGTGCAAAGAGGATACTGCGGTATCTCAAGGGCAAGCCGAAGCTGGGGTTGTGGTACCCGAGAGGAGGAGACTTGGAGCTGGTCGCTTACACAGATTCTGATTATGGAGGGTGCAATCAGAGTCGGAAGTCAACAACTGGAGGATGTCAGTTTCTTGGTGGCAGATTGGTGTCGTGGCAATGCAAGAAGCAGACTTCAGTCGCAATTTCAACCTGTGACGCAAAATACATGGCAGCATCCAACTGCTGCTCTCAGGTTCTTTGGATTCAACAACAGTTGCGCGACTATGGTCTGAATTTCTTACTTACTCCTATTTGCATTGATAACACAGCTGCTATCTCAGTAACTAACAATCCCGTGAAACATAGTAAAACTAAACATACTGACATACGTCATCATTTCATACGGGATTGTGCTGAGAAGAAACTGATTGTTCTTGAAAAGGTGGATACGCTTGATAATTTCGCTGATTTATATACTAAAGCGTTTGACAAATCCAGATTTCAAAACCTTATTGAACTGAATGGGATGATCAATCCCGAGTAAGTAATGCTTTTCTTTTAAAAAAAAAAAAAAAAAAAAAAAAAAAAAAAAAAAAAACGTCACTAATCGCTTAAAATTATGTCGGTTACCTCAGTTTGAAGGACATGTCTTAGGATATGTTTGGTCCTTATAGAATATGAGGATAGCCATTAGCCAGATGACTGAAAGTGACCGGGGCGGTTATGATGAGTTTTTATTCTTTCGCTGAAAATTAGTCGATCATAATTAGTTAGAAGGACAAATACTAGTATGTGGTCGGTCCAGCTGATCCATTGGATCTTCGGGATAGCCGCTTACCTGAAGACTTTGAATCGATCGGGGCGATAGAATTCAAAATTTTTTTTTGGGAAATGAAATTATTTTTCAAGTCTGTTACTTCGTAAGAAGTTCATTTGCTATGTTTAACAGAAAATTGATCCAACCTTGGAAAATGATAGTTATACTGATTCTGTGTGCTTAACTAGTGAAGTTATTAGGCTTAAAAGGCTTTAAAACAGTCATTGTATGTCATGGTAACTTTTTAATGGTGCGTAAAAGTAGATGTGATACAAACTAAATTTACTTGATTTTACGTGGAAACTCCTTAAGAGTTTTGCATGTCTTCATATATATCTTTCCGAATGATAGGCAGAAAAGCGATTACCCAGTCATACACGAGCCCATGTGTGTTCTGATTCCCGTGAAGATAGCGTCTCAAGATACTGCAGTGATCCAGATTCGGGACTTGCAGTTAATTTCTACTTTGAAGTCTATGTTTATTAGAATAAAATATATATATATATATATATATATATATTTGGAGTTATTGAAACATTTTAGAGATGACAAAATCAAGACTTCATAATCATTGAGTAAGAGAGAAGAACGGGAAGAAGATCAAGAATACTTACAAGTTTAATCAGACACTATGGGTCGAAGTCAATTCGGGGTGACTTGGGGAAAGCCAAATACGCTTTGAGGATAGATAGGAGGCATCAAAATCTCTGAGTTGTTGCTCACTTAAATTTTGAGGCTTAATCGAACCTAACTCGTATCACAGAAACGATGAAAACCACTTTAAGTTATACCAGCTTACAACATGTCTCTATATGTCATAATACAGCTAAACACGGATCTATGTGACAGTCATGTAATTAGTATGATTCCTGTTCGGATCTTTTCTAAAACGTGGTAGTCCCTAACTAGACTGAAATTTGATCCCTTATACTTTAAATTTTTTAAGTTTTTGTACTTAGATAGTTTTATGATTTTTTAACTGGTTACTTGCAATTGATCATGTCATTTATTTCTTAAAGGGAAGTTTTAAAGAGTTAATTGAAAAATGTTCAAATTATAAGGTTTGATTTTGAAAATATAGGCGATGTTGTTAAACAGGCGAAGTTGTGAATAACTTCGCCTAGGAGAAGTTATCCGTAACTTCGCCTGTATAACAGATCCCCTATATAAAGAATACTTAGAGTCAAACTGTTCATTATTCAGCGAACTTATATCCACCATTATTTCACAGCGAACTTGTTATTACAAATCCATACTTGTTAACTTGTTATTCGATTTCAAACCAATCTAAAGGTTGTTTGGGTTCTTTTATCTGATGTTATATGTTCTTTGATTAATCTAAGGTTGTTTCGACAACCGGGTAATAACCTCGGACGACCGACCATTAAACCGATTTCAAAACTCGTTTTCACGTGGTCATGTAGAAACTGATCGTCAACCTATTGTTAAAAGCTTGAGTTTAAAAGTCCTCAATCGTCAAAGTTAATCGAAACACCGGTTTTCCGAATTTCGATTAACCTTACTGTCGCCGTTTCAGATTCAGGCGAAGTTAAGGTTTAGGCGAAGTTATCCGTAACTTCGCCTGGAGCTTAAATTCGCCTGAGGCGAAGTTATCCGTTCAACTTCGCCTGAAACTTAAATTCGCCTGAGGCGAACTTAAAGATGAAGCGAAGTTGTTCCTAACTTCGCCCCAACTTTAACTTCGCCTGGAACCTTTTTTAACTTAATAATTTTTAGTCGAACTTAAAGCTGAAGCGAAGTTGTTCCCAACTTCGCCCAAACTTTAACTTCGCCTATACAGTCTTTATCACAACTTCGCTCATGGTAATAAGCGAACTTGTGTTAGGCTTTAATGTTTATCTAACTTGGTTCGCTTGTTGCAGAGATGGCTGCTGTTGCTGGTGCTGGAGGTGCAGGAGGAGACGATGGTGATAACCAACGGCAATTTTTCCCGGGTCACAATATGTACATCACCCTTGACCCGGAAGCGAGCGGCGTTGAGGATTACCGCGAGATTATTACTTTCCTCATACGCTCGAGGATTTTTCATGCTATCACGAACACTCTACCGATATCCTTACCAAATATCGAAGACTTTTGGCAGACGGTAGAATACGACTGTCGTGTTGAGCCCCCGGTCATGCGAGCGACTGTGAACAATCAACAGGTTCAGTTCAATTCTGAACAGATTCGGGTGGCGTTACTATTTGGAGAAGAGACGAGGTACGACCCAACTGAGTTTGTGGCTCCGTTTCGTGATGGAGCGTTTCTCCGAATGGGCTATTCTGGTCCATTAGGCGATTCACAGAGGCGGAAGGGTTTTCTACTTGGTCAGTGGCGCTCAGGACGATGATCCCAATGCATCGAAAGATGCAGGTGGTGAGCTGCCAAGAACTTCTCAAGCTCTTGGTACTTCCACAGCTGAGGGGGAGTCTGCCGACGCGGCTGGTGGTTCTGGTGGTGATGATGTGGTGTTGGTTGATGATGACGTGATTGATGCGTTGAGGGAACTTGACGATGATATGTTCAGTGACGATGTGTTATTTGATGAAGATGTGCTGCCGAGTGATGTGATTGAGAAGATCGGTGAGCAGATTGAGATTGAGAATGAGATTGAGGAAGGAGAGATAGTAGAGGAAAATGTCAAACATGACATTCCAGAGGTTGAGAAGGCCGATATGGGTGATCAGACGGCAGTTGAAGATACTGAATGGGAAGAGCAGCCGAGGTGGAAGGAAGGATACGCTCAATGGTTAGTCAAAACGAAGAAACCGACAGTCCCTACCATGTTCAAAAAGAGTTACAACATTAAGGGCTATGCTGAAGCAAAGAAAGGGATTATATGCTGGATTTATGATGAGCAGTTGCGGCTCTTCGTGATTAAACGATATGATGGAGTTCAGTACCTTAGAAGAATGTTGAGATCGTTAAACACACTGCCTGAATGTGAGGTTAAAGACTTAGCCAGATTGGGGTTGATCAATCGAAGTGATGATAATATGGCTAGAGTCATAGGGAAAATCGTATGGAAAGAGAGCATAAAGGAAAAGAAGTTTGAGCTGTTGAAACCACAGAAAGGGAAACTTGTTGAAGACAAGGATAGAGGCTTGAGATCTGATGGAAAGCCTTGGATGGTTATGAAGTATAAACCAATCCGGTGCCTTAAAGAAGTACCGATGAAGCTTATGCCCAAGGATGTGCTCAAAGACCTAAAGTGGTGGTTCGTTGATTGTGAGACATCGGAGGCAGTGATGGAAGATGAGGATGAACAAGAGATCCTTAGAGTTTACGATCCGATGCATCTTATTAACTTATCGCAAGCTGATCTGAAGATGCTTAACGAGAAAAAGATCTTTTATATTCCTGCTTGGAAGGATGAAGCAAGGAAATATCAAAGGGTTGTGTCGGTGTGCGTTAGAGAAGGAGTGCACGCTTGAAGTTACAGGATTACGAGACAAGAGCTGAAAGATCAAGATATGAAGCTACTGCCAAGGGGGAGTCTGTTGGTGCATAAATGTCAGTAGTTCATATGTCTAGTGTCTGTAATCGAGTCTGTAATATTGTTTATGTATTTGTTTGTTTAAAGCGAAGTTGTTGACAAGTTCGCTTAGGCGAACTTGTTAACCGAGCGAAGTTGTTGACAAGTTCGCTTAGGCGAACTTGTTAACCAAGCGAAGTTATGGACAACTTCTCCTGAGGCGAAGTTGTCGTGTATTTATATAGGTTACGGCTTATCGTTTTAAAGCAAGTTCAAGCAGTTCGAGTTCGTGTAATTCAGTAAGTCAAGTGACGTGAGGTCGAGAGTCTGTAACTGTGATTATATCACGTGTCGAGTTATTAATATAACGTGTGTTTGTTCGTATCGTATTCGTGTGTTTGTGTTCTACGTCCGTAACGATCTACACACGGATTCCGCACCTGTGTATATCGGGATATCTCGTGTGATCCGTCCAGGGAACCTACAATTGTGCAAGAAAATAATATTATACCAAGTTAGTTGGCGACAAGTGGGCAGCAAGGAAAGCAAAAAGAAAAAAATAATATAACATCTCCAATTATTCCGATCGACAACATCAAAAGAAAAAGAAGAAAATTATTTTTAAGCTTCTTGAGATCAAGGGAAGAAGTAGGAAGCCAAGGTGAATCGGGACAACAGCTAGGGTCTATTTTACATTATATTTCTCAGCCACATTTAATAGTATACCACACATAAACTTTGCTTTCTTGTTTATGTTCATACCTATATTGATTTTGGTCTTTAAATATAATTGTTTTGCCATTAAGTTAAGGATTGAGGTGTGTTTGATTATACTTGATTGTGGATTGAATTTTATTATTATTTGGTTGAGTATTATGGTTGTTATTTTAAGTGTTTGCTGCTGTCCAAAAATTATGATTGGCTAAACTTCTCTATTCTACCTAGGTTAGATGATTATTGTTCGGTTTTGATGAGTTAATTAGATTGTTTGATTAATATGACTTGAATTGCTATTGAAAGTTTGGTTTAATGATGAATTAGGTTGTGTTTAGTGGCTGCCATATTTTTGATATTATCTCATAATCTCGTGCTTCGATTAGTTGAATTGGTTTTGATTGATAGTTGCATGTTCAAGTCTTTACTTTGTGTTTAGAGTTTGTTTGCGGTAGGGACAACCGTAGGGTTTTGTTTAGATTGTTAAATTAAATAGGTCAGTGGGTAAGCACCTTATTAGAGACCGAGAGGCGATAGGAAGTAAAGTCGTCTCATAGATTTTGCTTGTTAGGATTAGGATTGCACGAGAGCGGGTTCGGTTCTTGTCAGGTTTGGTTCGTGAGCGATTAGTTGGTCTAGTTCATGTTAAACCAAATTGTTCCTCTATCCTTGGTTGTCTAGTATTCGTTTTCAATAGGGTCGTGTGTCAGTGAGTCCCAGAGGAGAGTCGACGTTAGAACACCTTAGCATTCGTTTCCCGGTTTGTTCTTAAAAATCAATTAACTGTAAGTTAGGGTTTGTTTGTGAGACCGAGAGGTGATCTAGCTTTCTTGAGAGAACCTTAGTTGTGTCCTCTTTAGATACCAGTGTCGTGAGATCATTCAATCTAATAGCTTGTTAAGTCGTCAATTTGATTCTTTCCGATGTAGATGTTTTCTCCATTGTCAGTAAAAGTCAGTTAAGGCTCCAAGTTAGGAAAGTTTTGTCTTTTAGTTTTGTTAGTTTCGTTAAGTTAAGTTAATTAATTTAGTCAAAGTAATTTAGGTCAAGTAGTTTATTTATTAACAAAACAATTAAAAAAATATTATTCTTAGGAAGGTCTTGTCTAGGGTTTAGTGATCATTTACGTTTTCACGTGTCCTTGTGTTCGATTCTCGAACTTCTTAGTTCTATATTACGTACGATCGGTACACTTGCTGGTTGTGTATGGTTTTAATAGGAAAATCCGTTTTAAAATTTAAAGCTTAGTTGTGAGTTCCGCCAATATCGAATTAAAGAACCGAAGGTAAACCAATTGAGTAAGAAGGATTTAAGATGACCCTTACGGCTGCTCGACCACGACATTTGCATTCGTGGGGTGGTAGAGAAATTCACAATCGTAATCACTTAATAACTCGGCCCATCATCTTTGTCTCATATTGAGGTCCTTTTGGTCAATGATGTGTTGCAAGCATATCAGCCCCTGAATCAAATAACATTGAAGCATGGTTATTGTTAACTAGAAACGTACCGTTCACCACATAGATTGAGTTTCAGCGTTGGTGAGCATTGATTTCATAAGCTCGTCGTTGAGTTCCTTGAGGTACTTAGGGTTGAGAAGTTAAGCTTGAAGATCTAGAACGACCATGGGTTGCACTTGTGGAGTTTTGGGAGCCATAAGTTGGGGCACTTGGGGTTGGTAAGCTTGGACTTGGTAGGCTTGGTGTGCTTAAGTGAGTTGAGGACACATTTTGCGGAGGTGGTTTGGGTCACCACAATTATGGAAAGCCATAATGGTGGTAATGATTGGAGTACGGGGCACGGCTCGGTTGGGTTGGTTTGATGGTGCGAACCGTGATGGGGCGGCTTGCACACGAAGGGCTTTTCGGCATATTGGATATGGTGTCTAAACCGGTTACAATTGGTGCATACCCAACAAGAGGATTGATTCGGATGGTTTTATTGGCAGGTGTCGAATATGGGTGTGGGCCTGTATATGGCTTCTTTCTTGGAGGGGCATGCTGGGATTGGGCCAAGACATAGTTTTCGGAATGGAATTTCTTTTGTTGTTATGATAGTGGGAAGATTTGTTGTTGTTGGGCTTAGTGGATTCGAGGCTTGGAGGGCTTGGGGTTAGATTCTTTAGCTGGCTCGGATTCGGGCTGATCATTGCGCTTCTTGGAGGGTACCAAAAAGGGTGATGACATCATAAAGGGTGATGACATCATGAAGAATTTCCTTGTCACGGCTCAGGACGAAATCTTCAATTTGCAAAATCAAACTAGAGATGTATTTGTCCATGGCACGCTCGAGATGAGTGACTATGTGCGAGATGAGGAGGCTCAGTTTGTGAAAGCAGTCATATAAGTGACATTATCACCACCTTATATTTTTTCGACCCCCATAATTGTTCCTCTAGCCTTTTGAGTTCATACTTCGGGCAAAACATCTTAAGCTTAAGCTTCTTGAGGTCGTCCCATGACAAGGCCAAGGAAACCTCAGCCCAAAGCGAGTGTTTTTGCCATTCCACCAAGTGAGAGTGCTTAAGGTGAATACAATTGAGGCGTAGGTGGTCTTTTTCTCTTCAGAGCACTCGTAATGGAGGAAGATACTCGCCATATGCTCGAACCGTTGGTAGAGGATGGTAACACCCTCAGCTCCAACATATAGGCGTGTTAGCATTGGCGAATTGCTTAAAGGAGAAACCACAGGTTTGGAATTGCGGGTGTAAGGCTGGGATTCACGGTTTGGAGTTGGGAAATGAGGGTTGTAAGGGTTTCCACAATTCTCTTAGCAATGCAGGATGACGTACTCCGGCTAGAGGTGTCGGTGCGACGGTTACAGTTGATGAGGCGATAAGACATACTGCAAGGACAAAACGTGTAAAGTTTCATAAGACCCAGGTAAGTGTTTTAAATATATGTCTTTTTGCGATAAGAAGTGTACTACTTAAGTAAAAACTGTGGTATTCTAACATAAATTACGGTTGATATTGTGGTTGAGGATGAGAATTTTATCATTCACGGGGAATAATTTAATATAACTTCACAGTAAGGAAGGAAAATTTAATAAATAAATAAATCTAACACTATTAAATAGTTTAAATAAATATCGGGTGGTTAGGAGTTCATGAATCACCATGGTTCCTTTCCAACAAAATGTGAAAATACCATTCATATCCAAACATCGAACACTTATACAAAATCTCCTTGTTGAAGGGTTCATGTATCACCATCTCTTAATTTGAACAAGGGATTTTAAAAATCGATTAAATCAGGATTTGAGGTGTTATAGTGAATGGTCGGGTTGCCCATGACTCACCATGAATTACGGTTATAATGTGAAGTGTATTTAATTGTCATGGGTGAGAATATATAAGCTTTGATATATATATATATATATATATATATATATATATATATATATATATATATTACTGTGAGAAATGATTTTACTACGAGAAATGAATATGAGCCACTAGTTTTATTTTAGGTTTTAAAAGCTTAAAGCTAAATGAAAAAGATATAAATGCAACATTAAATGAACTCTCTCTCTTCAAATCATACAACTAATATAACCATAATAAATGTCTCTCTAATTAATATATCTACTTAATTTAACTATAGAGCAAGGTTTAAATAAGAAGTTTTAAAATCCTAAAAAGTCTAAGAGGTAATCTCAACTTTCCAATTACTTTTTCAAAATTTTGTGCTGGAGGGCATAATTGTCCTTATGCGTAATCAATAGATTTTGAGTTTCCATAAAACAACCAATTCCGATATTTATGTTTTTTATTGACGCATTAAGCTGAATTACTTGATCCTGGACTTCCAAGCCCTAATTTCACTCCAAATTCATACTTCGTTCAAGATTTAATCGCCAGTTTGTAAATTTTTGAATTGCTTCTCGATGTCTATAGACAATTGCGGTATTTTGAATCTAACTTTTTTTTTTGTTTTTCATCACATGAATTTGTTCGAATTGCAATTTCTTATCATTGTGTTTTTTATTTTCTGTTACGTTTTTACCTGTTCGGTGTATCAGTCTTTCAGGTTATGTTTTCGATGCATAATTTGGTTATCAATTTAATATGCATGTGTATGTTTATGTGCAATATGTTAATTGTTGTGTTTAGTCATATTGTGTTTGTCATTGAACATTGTGTTTTTTAACTTGACATATTAGTTTGATGTTTTTGAGGATGCTTATGAATTTTTGTGGAAGCTTGCCTGTTATGAAGTATATTATGAGTTATTTAGTTTGTGTTTTATCATGAGGAGCATTGTGTTTTTTGATTCTGTAAAATTTGTTTTTTAAAATTTAGTTTTGAAGTTTGATATTTTCAAAGTGTTTAAAAGTGTATATATTATGAATTCATATAGAAGTGATGCTTGTTATGAAGTTTTTGTGTATTGTGTTTTATCATGGGAGCATTGTGTTTTTGTTTACTTTTATGTTATATTCAGGGTTTATAAATTAGGTTTAAGTAAGGTATTTTATGTGTTTAAAAGTGTATAATCTTACAAATGTTGTTGCATCAAAGATCATATGGTACACAATCTGTTTATTATAAGCTGACTATAGTAACCATGTCATTGTATGTTATCGTTATGTATTTCCTATGTGTTTTAATGTTTTAGGTAATGCAGATGTTGATGTTCCCTGTTGTAATTGGAAAGAACTTGTGTGTTTGAAGTCTGATAGAAAGTATTATACTCCGGGTGTTAATGGTTCAATGAAACCAATTGTGGGGATGCGTTTTGATTCTTTTGAGCATGCCTTTGCGTTTTATCAAAGGTATGCTCTCGCTGGAGGTTTTTCTAGTCGATTAGCCACTTCTTATACTCATGATAGGCTGCTTAAAACAAGGTACATTGTGTGTTCTAAAGAGGAGTTAAACAAGGCCAAGCCTATAGATTCATCTGATGAGAAAAGTGAAAAGAAGGTGAGACGTAACAGGGGATCAAAGAGAACAGGATGTAATGCTCATATAAAATTAGGTTTAGATGCTAACAAGAAGTTTGAACTTTATTATTTTGAAGAGTAACATAACCATATCTTTGATGACGAAGAAGATGTTCTTTTTTGCCGGCTTCAAGAAATATTGGTTTTGTTGAAGAAAATATTATTGCAGGATTTTCTGCCATCAATATTGGGCCTGTTAGGGATTTCAATATGATGAGGACCATGTATGGTGGGTTTGGTAATTTATGTGCTAGCAAGGATGATTATAAGAATTTTAAAAGAGATTTGAATGTACATATAGGTGAATATGATGCAGAAATGGTGGTTTGGCGTCATATTAGGAATAAAGACTTTTCTCCTGAATATTCATATGAATATGTTGTTAGTGAAGATCGTAGATTGAAAGGTCTTTTTTGGGCTGATGAGCAATCAAAACAAAATTATATGATGTTTGTAGATGTTGTTGGTTTCGGTGCCACATATAAATCGAACAAGTACTTTGTTAAGTTTAATTGTGTTACATTTTCTTTTTCTTATTTTGTTTCTAATATGTTTTCTCTTTTTTTTCCTACATTTTTGTTATCTAGATATGATTTGGTCTTTGTCCCGTTTATTGGCATTGAAACGATAACCGGAATGTTACATTTGGTGGTGCGTTACTTGGTTCCAAGATTGCAGATTTTTATATATGGCTTTTATCTAATTTTGTAAATGCATTTGGTAAAGAACCGCAAGTTGTTGTAACAAATCAAGATCCGACAATAAAAAGAGCAATTAAATATGTCTTGCCAAGAACAAGGCATAGGTTATGCATATGGCACATATGGGATAAATTGAAGACAAAGGTACCTCTTTGTTTTTTTTAGTAATTGTTATATTTATTAAAGTATACTAAATTGTGTTATGTGTTTTATGTTTTTAATAGGTGGGTCCTGTTTTGGCAAGGAACATTGACTTTAATAAAAGAATGTGTTATGTCTTATGGAATGACTTACTTACGCCATAAGAGTTTGAGACTCAATGGCATTCGATAATGTCAGATTTAGGGTTAAATGATCATGAATGGTTGAATGATATATACAACCTCAGATATGATTAGATACCTACTTATTATCATGAGGAGGTACTGTCAGGTCTTATCCGTACCACATCTAGATGTGAAAGTGAGAATTATTTTTTTGGCCAATTTTGTAACCCGAAGTGTACGCTTGTTGTGTTTTTCTGCCATGTTGAGACTGCTTTGGAGTGTCAAAGACACGAGCATGATAAAAATGACCATGATACTAGATACATTTATCCTAAAATCTGGAGTGATTTTATACTTGAAAAACAAGCTTTATAATAATATACAAAAACAGTTTTTGAAAATGTTCAAGCATCGTATATAAAATGTATGCCCATTACTTTTCAGGAAGTCGATGACTGTGAAAGGTATGAAATAAAGGATAAAAACTAGCCATTCTCATCATTTTCCAAGGTATTGTTATTACCTTTTGAATACATTGTATACAAAATGAATTGTCTTTTTCAGATACATTGTGTTTTACCAAAATGTATTTCACATTCAACTACTTCATTTTGTTTATAAATGATATTTTTATAAATGTGACCATTGTTTTCGTTGTGTTTTTTTTACTTTGTTTATATATTGAAATGTGTTTTTTTTAAATACATTGTGTTTTACTTTCTAACTAATATGTTTATGTACATTATGTTTTCAGGTTGATTATAGTGAGAAAGAAGATGGTATAACAGTAACATGTACCTACAAAAGGTTCGAACAATTCAGATTATTATGTTGTCATATTTTTTATGTACTAAGGGTTCACGAAATATCAAAGTTTCCCAGATGATATCTTGTTAAAAGATGGATGAGGGAAGCAGTACCAAACACCCCAATTCATTCCAATGTTAGGTTTTATGACAACAACAGTAGAAGCATCGAAATTGATAAAGTTGTGCAGGATATTACTATGGCAAATGAGTATGTGTTGAATAGAGTGATTAGGGATTTAGAACAGTTGTGTCTTTACAGAGAACACATCAAGAGTTATATGTCTAAGGCTGATGAAATTTTTGTTGTTGCGCTGCCCTTAGCCGGAAATATAGATTTGATGATATCTTTGGAACAGTCGAACCGTCAGATGCAATCATTCGTGTTCCTGTTAAGAAAAGAAAAAAGGTTGTGGGGGGTGCTAAAACGTTTAAAATCTAATCGCGAGATTTCCATTCAGAAAGCATCAAAGATCTAAAAGGCGTGCAGTATATGTGGTGGTGTTGGACACAATATTCGTACATGTAATGAAAAGGGCAGCATGTCTCATGTTCCAGATACATCTAAACAAAGTTAAAACTTCTCATGTTTCAAGTATATCAACAATTGTGTTTTTTTTTTCAGTACAATTCAGACATTTTTCAATGCGTTATTGTGTAGTTACTTTTTTAACACCGAAAACTGAGAATAAGTTCTTATGCCTAGCATTGCGTTATATTTATATTACTTGTCTATTGTATTCAGATTACATAATTTCTTTTTATTATTTATATCCGACTTACAAATATCGTTTTACCGTCTCTCATTTTCATATCGTATTTACAACTTTAGTATACAATTCGTGTAATCCAATAATACATATCAATTTTAAATTTCAATATTTTGCGTTTATAATTTCATATTGTGTTTTTTAGCCTCATCAGTTAGCTACCACCCCCTAACAACCTTTTATGTGATAATCAGTAGCAGAATTGACCAATCATATTATCCAACCACTATTAGAAGAAAACCATTATATTTGCATAATCCATATGTCACGTTTGATCATGTCATCAATTTTAACAACATTGGAAATTGAGAATAAATTCTTTTGTCATGAGTTGTGCTTTTTTATAGCATTGTGTTTTATTATACCATAACACCAAAACATTATTAGGTTTTACTGAACAATTTAAATTTTTACCACCTAAATACTTCATTTATTTACATCATCACAATTATTTCAAATGTGTTTTTACTCATTAAACATACTCATACTAACATGATCGAGCCTATAATCATATAACTCTAAAATGCAATAGACCGAAATAACGTTAAAGCAAAAAAGAGCATTTTAGTCAAAAGTAGTTGAAATACGAATAGTTTGTATCTCAACAAAATATCCTTTTTACCAGACTAGTGTAAAACATTAAACAATCCTAAAAGTAGTCCAAAAGATCATTAGACAATCTCAAACGCTATTTATGTAAAACATTGTACAACCCATCTTTATATACCTAATGATGCAATCCTTCTTTGTATCATTGATAGACTGGTGTTATAAAGTTTCCTCTTATCTGCAACACATAGATGAGAATAGTTCTTTGCTTCGTCTATAAGAAATTGATTGAACTCATTGAGGTTGTGCAATAGTACCTTTGCTACCTACTTACGCCTCAGATCTTCAAGTTGGGCTGGTTGCTTGCTATATTCTTTGTCAAAACCACAGTTCCATCTATCCGCAGCCTGGCCCATGTAAGTTTCCACATGAAGCATACAGAAAAAGGCACAATCAATTGTGTTATCTTCAATTTTCCAATCCATCTTCATTCTGAATGGTTGATGGTGGCCCAAGTATTGAAGAGTGTGTCATGTTATATTTGGAGGCCCATGATCGTGCTTCCAAAGGTGGCTCACAAAAACGGGCATAAGTTGGCCTATGAAGCTTCTTTTCAAGCCCACAACCAGTCAAATCGAAGCTTGAGACGAGGAGCATATTGTGGAAAATAGACTATGGTAGTGTGTCCCTTGTCCAAAGCCCAAAAACTCCTCCAAAATAAAGTTATGGGCCTTTTTATTTTTTTCATCAATTTTTATATTTTTATTTTTGGGTTTGTGTTTGGCCAATGGCCTTTTTTTGGCCTATTTTGAATTTGAAGGTCTATTTATATGATGCTAATGTAATGTGGGAAGTCAGACTTGAATTTTATTAATAAAGAATTTTCTCTTCATTTTCCTTGACCTTTGGGTGGGAATTGGAAGTTTTGAGAAGTCCATCACGGGCATTCTCAATCAACATGATTTGATCTTCGTTATCATTTTACCGCTAAATAAGTTGGTATCAAAGTCGAATTCGTGGCTCAAAATGCCTCCAAGGAGAAGCAGACCAATCGATGAGGTTTATGAACTAGAGTTGGAACAACGATTTACGGCACGGGTGGAACAATGATTGGATCAAGTGGTCGATTAACTCATTGATACAATGGCTGACTTGATGAATCATAGAAGGCTGGCCCTTGAAAACAGGGAGGGGTGTGACTTTGATAATCCATTTTTTGGTAATGATGGTTCGTCTACCAAAGAAGGGTACGAGAGGGAACCATGGAGAGAACATGGAGATGGAAACCGGCATTGGGATGTTGGGATCCGAACTGATTTCCCAGAATTTGATGGGACTATTTGGATCCGGAAGGGTTCATTGATTGGATGGATACTATAGAGGAGGTGCTTGAATTTCGAGAGGTTCATGAAAATAAGTGGGTACCTTTAATCGCTACCAGGATACGTGGGAGGGCGTCAGCATGGTGGCTACAATTGAAGTTGACGCGAAATAGACTCGGGAAGTCAAGGATTGTGACATGGGCAAAGATGAAAAAGTGTTTGCGAACTAACTTTTTACCTCACAACTTTCAACAGTTGATATATAAACGTTTGCAGAATATGAAGTAGGGATCCATATCGGATGATGAATATAAGACCGAGTTTTACCATTTGGTTGCTCGTAATGATATTCAAGAAACTGATGAACAACTCGTTGCTCGGTATATTAGGAGTTTAAAGGTTCAGATCATGGACTCTGTAAGTCTTTTTGATCCATTAATAGTCTCTGTGGCGCACCAACGGGCATTGGCTTTTAAAAAACAAAACTGTCGGGTGGGCGGCGTATTCATCAGCCCCTACTGGAGGAAATTCGGGGACGGGTGGTGGAGGGCCTCGTGTCATGCCTAGTCAGCAGATGTTGTGGGTTAACAACACTGGGTCAACTTCTAAGGGGGCTAGTAGCAATGGGGTGAAGTGTTTCAAGTGTGGTGAGACAGGCCATCGGCAAGTTGACTGTAAACAAGCCAGTAAGAGGCATTTGTTTGTTGAATCTGAGGATGAACAATATAAAGAGTATGAAAAGGCCCCAGAGTATGATGAAGAACCAGGGTATGAGGACGAGATTGCGATTGGTGATGTTGGGGTGAATTTGGTGGTCAGGCACTCATCCTATACTCCAAAGGCTAATGGGGAAGAATGGCTTAAGCATAACATCTTCCACTCCTCATGTACCTTGAAGACGTAGGGTCACCCCAAACCTTATAAGCTTCAATGGCTTAAAAAAGGAGGAAAGGTAACGGTCTCTAAGAGGGTCTTTGTTTTTATTTGTATCGGGACCACTTATAAAGATGACGTTGTGTGTGATGTGGTTCCTACGGATGCGTGTCACTTGTTGTTGGGTAGGCCTTGGGAGTATGAACGGAGTATAGAACATAATGGACGGTACAATTCTTATAGCTTCCTGTTTGGTGGGGTGAAGATAACTCTTATTCCTAGCAAACCCAAGTAGTTAACCACAAAGCATTTGGGTAACCTGTTGACCATTAGTCAGTTTGAAGATGAGTTAGTGGAGACAGACAAGGTTTTTATTTTGATATGGAAACTGGTGCCCGAGGATGTTGAGATTCTTGAAGCTGTGATTCCTTTACTTGGGAAATTTTTGGATGTTTTCCCTGAGGAATTGCCGGATGGGCTGCCACCTTTGCGTGATATCCAACATTATATTGATTTAGAGCGTGGTTCACAATTACCCAATAGGCCACATTACAGGATGAGCCCGAGAGAGCATGAAGAGTTGCGTACACAGGTTTAGGAGTTGATTTCGAAGGGTCATGTTCATGAAAGTATGAGCCCTTGTGTTGTTCTTGCTTTGTTAACTCCAAAGAAGGATTGCACCTGGCGGGTGTGTGTTGATAGTCGAGCCATCAACAAGATTATTGTGAGGTACAGGTTTCCTATTCCTCGACTTGATAATTTGCTTGACAAGATTAGTGGTGCTACTATTTTCACAAATTTGGATTTGAAGAGTGGTTATTACCAGATTCGTGTTAGACCTGGGGATGCATGGAAAACTTCAAGACTCGTGAAGGGTTGTACGAGTGGTTGGTGATTCCTTTTGGTTTATCAAACTTGCCTTGTACTTTTATGCGTGTGATGAATCAGTTGCTCAGGCCTTTTATTGGTAAGTTTGTGGTGGTATATTTTGATGATATTCTTATTTGTAGTGCTTCTTTCAGTTTGTGGTTTTGGCCTTACTCTGCAGAGCCAATTTCTATGCAGTAAAAAAGAAATGTGTGTTCATGACCCCTAAAGTTTTGTTCTTGGGGTATGTTATTTCTGGTGATGGGATACAGGTGGATGAGTCTAAAGTAGTAGCTTTTAAAAACTGGCCAACTCCTTTCACCATTACAGAAGTCCGCAATTTTCATGGGCTTGGTTCTTTTTATAGACGGTTCATTCCACAATTCAGTTCCATTATGGCCCCTATTACAGACTGCATGAAGAGAAAGACGTTTGTATGGACAAACGGGGCAGAGTTAGCTTTTCAAGTTATATAGGAAAAGCTCAGTACCGGACCAATTCTGGTACTTCTAGACTTTTCACAAGTTTATGAACTTCATACTGATGCCTCGAAGGTTGGGATAGTCAAGGGTGTCAACTTATTGCTTATTTTAGCGAGAAGTTAACAGGGGCAAAGTTGAGATACAATACTTTTGACCTGGAGTTTTATGCAGTGGTTCAGGCTGTAAAGGATTGACGTCACTATTTGTTTCATAAAGAGTTAGTTTTATTCACTGATCACGATGTTTTAAGGCATACTCGCATGCAAAACAATATATCTTACTAACACGGACGTTGGTTAGCATTTCTTGAAAACTTTACTTTTGTGGTCAAACAGAAAACTGGTGTTTCAAACCGAGTTGCTGATGCCTTAAACAGGAAAGGAAATCTGCTTGTATCCGTGAGAGTCAATGTGCTAGGATTGGATGTTATTCGTGAGCAGTTAGCCATTGACCCGTATTTTTCAGTTTTGTTGCAGGGTGTGCAAGTGGGTCAGAAATTACACTTTCTTTTGCATGACGGGTTTTTTATTCATGGTGAATCAGTTATGTATTCCTGACTCTAGTCTTCGGTTTAAAATTATTTAGGAGTTACATGGGGAGGGTCATGTTGGTCGTGATCGTACTTTACAGTTGGTGCAGTATTCTTACTTCTGGCCTACTATGAGGAAAGAGGTAGTTCGTTATGGTAAAAGGTATCGAATTTGCTAATTCTCAAAGGGTGTGGCTACTAATGCGGGTCTTTATATGCCTTTGCATGTCCCTTCACAGCCTTGGACTGATATTAGTATCGATTTTGTGTTGGGGTTACCTCGAACTCAGAGGGGTAACGATTCGATCTTTTTTGTTGTTAATCGGTTCTCTAAAATGGTGCACTTTATTCCTTGCAAGAACACGACAGATGCAGTTAATTTGGCTTAATTATTTTTTTGGGATGTCTATCGTTTGCATGGTTTACCATCTTATATTGTTTATGATCGGGACACTCGTTTCTCGAGTCATTTTTGGCACAACCTATTGAAAATGGTGAACACTCAGCTTAACTTCAGTAGTGCCTACTACCCTCCAACAGATGGGAAAACAGAGGTTGTTAATCGGTCACTTGGTAATCTTTTACTATGTCTTGTGGGTGATCATGTGAAGTCTTGGGATCAAAAGTTATGTCAAGCGGATTTCGCTCATAATCATGTTGTTAATCGGAGTACTGGTTTTAGCCCGTTTGAGGTGGTATCTTTTGCTAAGCCCGGGGTCCTCTCAATTTGATGTCACTTCCTGTTTCAGGTTCTGTTCCCAAGAAGGTACAAGATTTTGTGATGGGGTTACATGAAGTTCATGCAGTTGTGAAGGAAAACTTGGCCCACGCTAATTTAAAGTACAAACAAGCTATAGACCAAAAGGGTAGGCAAGTTGATTTTGAAGTGGGTGACTTTGTTTGGGCTGTTTTGACTAAAGATTGTTTTCCAGTTGGGGAGTATTATCAATTATCAGCCAAGAAAATCAGGCCAGTGGAGATTGTGCAGAAGATAAATTCTAATGCTTTCTATCTAAAGTTACCAAGCATATTCGTTGTTCGGACGCCTTCAATGTCAAACATTTGCTGCCGTTTCATGGAGATTCATCTGATGATGAGATCACTGCAGATTCGAGGTCGAATTTTGTCTATCCTGGAGGAAAAGATGGAGGACCATGTATTGAAGAGTGTGCCATTTTATATTTGGAGGCCGATGATAGTGCTTCCAAAGTTGGCTCACGAAAACGGCATAACTTGGCCTATGAAGCTCCATTTCAAGCCCACAACCAGTAAAATCGAAGCTTGAGACGATGAGCACATTTTGGCAAACGCCTATGGCGGTTTTTCCCTTTCTCGAAGCCCAAAAACGCCTCCTAAATAAAGTTACGGTCCTTTTTTTGTTTTTTCATCAGTTTTACCTTTTTATTTTTGGGTTTGTGTTTGGCCCATGGCTTTTTTGGGCCCATTTCGAATTTAAAAGTCTATTTATATGATGCTAATGTAATGTGAAAAATCAGACTTGAATTTTATTAATATATAATTTTCTCTTCATTTTCCTTGACATTTGGGTGAGATTTGGGAGTTTTGAGAAGTTCATCATGGGCATTCACAAAATCAATGTGATTTGATCTACGCTATCGTTTTACCGCTGTATAACTAGTGTTGCACTTTGCTAAGCGTTTGTTTTGGAATGATTTACGGATTTTAGGTAACCTGCAAGTGCATTCCTCAACAAAAAAATAATAATAATAAAATGCCCACCATAATTTAGTTAAAAATAAAAAAATGTTTAAATTATGGTTTAAGCTCAAAAAAAGAAAAATAACTGACTTTCTTTCGGGCCACCGTTGTTATTTCTAATAGACAGAAATATCATATTTTTCACTGTTGTCAATCACATATATTTTGTTTTCTTTTAGATCAGAAGAGACTAAATAAAGATGCTCATGTTGTAGAACTGGCACAAGCACAATTTCAAACTCTTTTATGCTTTGTAACTTTGTATATTTTAAAAAAGCTTGGTCATGTTTCTTGTGAATTCTGCTACCATCTGAGTCTCACCCAATGTATATGTGTATCCCTACAATAAAAATTACATAATACATATTGATTCAAACATTAATATTTTATTTAACAAACGGTCTGCGTACATAAAGTTTGTTTGATAAATGAAATCAACAATGTGTTTTATTAGATATGTTACCAACATTTGAAGGTAACAAAAAAATCGTCCAGTTGTTTCCTTTTTTCCTTCTTTTTTCTTCTGCATTCAATATATAATCCCAAGCATATATAATATCTCCTTTGATTCACACACCTGGCCTCATTGTTTCAATGGACCATCTTGGTAGTTCTACACAGTCTTTTATGATAAACAGATTATCCCTGTAATTAAATGAATGAGTTATATAATAACATTTATTTATTTATTTATTGTATTTTTATGTTTTTATTGGTTATTCTTTCCTGCACCATGTTTCTCCTTCTCCTCTGAAAGCATAACCTGAAATTTTGTTCTCCACAAGTGTTCTAGCTTGATCCATAGCAACTTTTCTTTGATAGTATGGTGAACACAATGCTTCTGATGCAATCTTATCCCTTTCTGGTCGTTGCATCTTTGTAATAATTTCATCAACTGGTTTCGCAACACTTATTGGTTGTTTTTGTTGATACAGAAACTTTGATGGTGTTTCATATGCATCTTCATCTAGGTTAATAAATGACGACTTCTTGATTAGTTTCTTAACTAATTCATTTTCTGTTGGATCAGTGGTTGGTTGACATGACTCCGACATTGTGTCCTTTAAATAAGTTTCAGCATCCACTGTATAAAGCATTGTTTGTAATCCAGTTGGTTCTTTGTCTATGCCATCGGCTTGGACATCCCCTTCTAACTCATTGGCTTGATCATGTATCGGTGCAACACTTTCAGTCACTTTGTCATTATGTAAACTTTCACTGTGTAAACATGTTAAGTCTTTTTTGTCATCTTATTTTGAATAACCTTCATCAACCATCTCCACTGTGTCTTTTCCATATGCAGTCATTTGTGATATTTTCAAGCTAAAAGATGGTCCATCAAGACTTTCTTTCAGAATAGATTTTTCACTCATTCTGTTTTCTGCTTGTTCTGTCTTCTGGATCATCTCTAATAGCATTAATGATGAAGTTTCTTCACTAATATTAGGTTGTATCATTGCAACCTTATCATTGTGTGCTTGAGCACTTTGTAACTCTTGTATATTACTAATCTCTAACAGGATTGATGGCATTTCTTCAACACTAAATCTGGGCTCTACCATAACTGTTTTATCTGCAACATCACGGTGTTTTTCTTCTATTGTGTTACAGTTATCCAACAAGGAAGCCCATTCATTTGCTTTACCATGCAGAATTTCACTCGTTGGATATTTGTGAAGAGTATATTTCAGGTATGATTGGATTTTTTTGAATGATTCTTCAAAGGCCTTGAATTGCATGTCTAGGTTTGACACTATTTGCTCTTCATTGTTTTTTTTTCATATGTCTTCATTGAATTTCAATGTCTCATAACTGTTCTTCATTACCGGTATTTCAGACCAACCCATTGTTTTATCAACTTGTAGTTGTGATGGTAGAAAACCGTGCAAGTAACATTGACTATCGATCCACATTTTATCTTTATGTCCTTCTGATGGTTTGATGAAGAATTGTCCCCATGATCTCGTACTATATGTTTTGTTATATTTAGGATCATCATTATTAGTTGGGGTGTATTCTTCAACCCAATAAACTTCCTTGTTTGTTGTTTTAATTTTGTTGTTGTTTTTTTTTCCAACTTTATCCCCCTTTTTTCCTTCTCAACTAACCTTCCCTCTTCATGGGCTGAAATGTCCAGCTTATCTTAAAATTTTTTTAAAGTCACATAGTTGATTTCTTTTAAGAAAGAATGCTTCCTGTTGCTCAACTTGATATGGTCTTGTTGCCTTGCATGCATATAAAATCTGTTGTTACAATAACATTTATGTTAGTAAAATGTAAACTAAATGCATTTAGTTATAATCATAGTATTTTTAATTTAATTAATCATTTTTCTATTTTAAAACAAAAAGATTATATACCATACCGCTAGCACTCCAAGAGGCCCACTAACGTGTTTCTCATCTCCAGACCACGCTTTTCTTGTACACCTTAAACACCTTAAGACATACTCACACCAGTTGAAATCTTTAACATATGTTGTACTTTTAAGTGATGCCAAAAACCTTTGGTTAACACCACTAGTTTTCATGGCCTCTCCCATGACTGTAAAAAGACAACCAGGAAGTTCATAATGAACATTCTTCTTGCATCAGTTCTTTTTTCTAATGTTGTGATCAATCGTGAAACAGATAACGTTTAAAATATTTTTTTTTTTTGCTGAAATGGCCTCTCCAGAATTTGACTATTGGGTCTTGCACTTTTGGTTTGTTTTCCTCATCTACTTGTAATTTGCCAAGTCGTATTTGAAATACCTCTTTGATCAATGTTGTTGTGATCTTTATCTTCTGATCCCCGATATTTAATATATCAGTTTCTGCATCAAAATTCTTGATCAACCAATAACCAAATGCACAAGGTACTGAATGCAATTTGATAGAAAGAATGCTTCCAAAGCCAATATCTCACATAACTTGTTTCTGTGTTGCTGATAACTTCTCTAGGAATGTTAATAGGTTGCCTACTGAAAATCTTGCTTTAATGTTTTTCCCATCATATTCAAAATACGTCTGTTGCGTTTCTAATGTTGGATCTTGATTTCCATCGACTATGTTAACTTTCGGAGGTGCAGTAACAAATTCATAATCTAAGGATGTAAGGCCCCGGTCCCAGTGCCCTACATTAGCGTTGGATTAACTCATAAACACAATTTTAAATATCAGAGTTAATTAAAACTTTCGCGGAATAATATAAAAAGTCAACCATTCATTACAAACATCCATTACCTGTCTTTTAAAAACAAAATATAAAACATAGTATTCAAAACATCATGACAAATATTCAGATGCCAGCCTCCTCAATCCAGCCATGTGTCCCTCTCAAAAAAGTTGTCTTAGTTTACGAACCAGCGTGCATACTAAAAGTCAGCTATGCTAAGTGAGTTCTTGTTAATCAGGCAACATACATTACATTCACATGCTTACATAAATACGTATCCGAAGATACATACCTTCATATTTCCTTACATACTTACATACATATATACTTTCATTCTTTCTTTCATACTTACATATATACATACTTTCGTTCATACATATATGTTTTAAAGAGCATTCCGCCCTATAACATTCGCATATATTATTAAGGTCTGTTCCCTACATTCGCAGCTATTATTAGGGTCTGCTCCCCACATTCACGGATATTATTAGTGTCTGCTCCCTACATTCGCAACTATTATTAGGGTCTGTTCCCTACATTCGCAAATATTATTAGTGCATGTTCCCTATTGAAACCATACCTTCCATCCGTGCTATAAACATACATACCTTTCGTTATATGAACATACTTTCGTACATACTCATTTCATTACGTAATTTCATACATACATATTTCATACTAGGCGTACTACACATTACTTTCCCTGTCGATACGTGCAATATCCGAAGATCGTCCACACACCGACAAGCATTCATTTATAACATTCATACATGCTATCACATCAATCATTATAGCATACACTTACCATTTAAGGTAAGTGTATTAACGTTCACATCGATTATACACACAAACCCGAAAATAAAATAAGGAAGTGGGGCTAAAAACTCACGTGAGTCCTGTTACGTTCACCGTTAATGGTTATTCCTTTCTTTAGTTGTGCATGACTAACTGTATAACAATTATACGTATCAATTAAATATCACTACCCGTATCGTGTTTCTAGTTTAATTATAACCCACAACGAACAAGGGTCCGGGGGCAGCTCCCCTGGAAGCGTGGTTCGAGGGGTGACAGCTCCTAGTAAGGTCTAAGGGGCAGAGCCCCTGGCTGGGGCCGAGCTGCCTTAACATTTATTCTAAGTCTAGTTAATGGAAATTTTATTTCCATTAACTGCCTTAACACAATTTTCATTAGAATTCTTAATTTATTATTTATTTTCTAACTCATAAAGTTTGAGGGCTTCTTTGTAATTAAACTATTTATTCTAATTCCATGGACCTTTCTGTCATTCTTTTAAAGTCTAACTCGTTATCCAGTTCTCAAATTTTAATTCGTTATTCAGATCTTTAACGAATGGGGATTCTATAATGAATGAGTCTTTCATAACGAATAGACCTTTATAACGAATGGCATAATGAAAGGTAGTCCATTCGTTATTCTTCCTTAACAAATGGGCATAACGAATGACAGTCCATTCGTTATTCTTCCTTAACGAATGGACATAACGAATGATAGTCCATTCGTTATTCTCTGTCACGAATTCGTTACACGCGCCTAGGGTTAGGTTAGAAACATTATCTGAAATCCTTAAATTCCCCAAATATTCCCCTATCGCCAGCGCCGTCATCTCCGGAAAAGCGAGATCTCACTCGTTTTTCACCGTTTTTCACCGTTTTTCGTCCCATTCGATCCGGATCCGAGCTAGTGTGACCCCTAAGTTCGTCTCTTGTTCAGTTTATACCCGATTCCATACAAATCTCGTGACTTTAATAGTTTAGGGTGCCTGTTCATCGTTTCGTGACTAGATCTAGCGGGTTTGGATCCGTATAAGAACATAACATCATTACCAAGTGTGTGTTTTGGGTGGTGTACGGAATAAGTGGAATGAATGGATTAATGGAGTATTATTGTTTATATATTATGGGTCATGGGCTTAAACCCATGGTCTTTCTTTCCTCCTTACTAATCCAAGTCCATTACTCATATCTATTTAACCCAACATAAGTCCAACTCATAAAGATAAATATTATATTTTTTATTAACCGAAACTGGAAATGGGATGTTACAAAGGAAGTACAAAGAATTTTGTTTATACACAATTATAGAGAAATATGAAATACTTGAAAATATATCAAATTCACCATTTGTGTTTTATATTTACCTGAATTTATTACTTCTGGATTAAACAATTCAAAAGCTCCTGATGTGTTTTTTTTGTCGTAAAACAAAGCTATACTCTTTTATTGGTACCTTCTTTTTCATTTTCTTTGTCACCACTTTCTTAGTTATTTTCTTCTTTTCCCGATTCATTGTTCAAGATGTTGTTGAATCATCATCTAGAATAATGTATGTACTTGAACACTCAAATATAAGTGTAGCATCCCGAATTTTGTAGTGAAAAATAAAAGAGGTCTATGATTTAAAAACGAGTGTTAATATTTAATTAATATTGAATATAGAAAGAATTATGGACTTGGGTAATAAATGAATTAATATGGTGGGTTGGCCTTAGGTCCATGGGCTTTAAGGGATATAAATACTCCTTAAACCATCCTAAAACCCTAACTTCTCATTCCATCTTTCCATAATCTCTACACACACCCAAAACACACACACTAGCTACATATCGGCCGAGAGAAAGAAAGAGAAGAAGGAGCGAGATTCAAGGTTAGATATAGATAGATCCGAGGTTTAAGGTTCATAAGTAAGCTAACCGAGACCAATCGAACACATAAAGGTATGTTCTTCATATTAATGTTTACGTTTTTATGAACGTTAAGCCTTGAAACTTAAACATAGAGTAGATCGGGTA
This sequence comes from Bidens hawaiensis, assembly GCF_021521415.1. Lineage (NCBI taxonomy): Eukaryota > Viridiplantae > Streptophyta > Magnoliopsida > Asterales > Asteraceae > Bidens > Bidens hawaiensis. The sequence goes on from NW_027494836.1 coordinate 226,062, forward strand.
TAAACGGGTGTTAAAGTAGCAAACTTGATGTTAAAACGACACTAAAGAATCCATGACTATGTTCGGATCGTCTAAAATGAACCCTAGATCTAGTATTAAACGTTTAGCCTTAAAGGTTCATGTTTTATGTTTCAAACGGGTCAAGTTTGGGACGCAATCGGACTAGGAAATGGCTGGGACTAAAGCCGAACCATAAACGAGCGGATTAAGGGTGGTAGAACGCATGTTTTGGTCAATAAACTAACCCGAGCAGCAGCAGCTCGCTGCGACAACTTCGCCTACAAACAAGTTCGCTTGCAAGAAAGTTCGCTGCAGTTAACTTCGCTACAAGCAAGTTCGCTTGCAAGCAATTTCGCTGCAGTTAAGTTCGCATACAGCAAGTTCACCCACTGATCAACTTCGCTAAATGTTAAGTTCGCTGAATGTTAAGTTCGCTTAACATGTATGTTGGCTTACAATTATGTCCGCTCATAAATACAGTAACAAATCGGATAGCGAATCAGACTTAATTCGTTATGAAGAATGAGTTAATGAATTAGAAAATGAATTAAAATCCTAATGGAAAATGTGTTAAGACAATTAATGGAAATAAAATTTTTCCAAGCTAATAAATACATTTATGTCCGCTCATAAATACAAGGTAACGAATCGGATAGCGAATCAGACTTAACCCCAGCCAGGGGCTCTGCCCCTTGGACCCCGCTACGGGCTGCCGCCCCTAGAACCCTGCTGCCAGGGGCGCTGCCCCTGGACCCCCGTTCGTTGTGGGTTATATAAAAATAGAAAAGAGGTATGAGTAGTAATAGTTAATTGACACATGTAAGCATTATACAGTTAGTCGTGCACAAATCAAGAAGGGAATAACTATTAACGGTGAACGTAACCGCATTCAGGTGAGTTTCTAGCCCCATTCCTTGTTATGTTTTCAGGGCTGTGTGCATACTCGATGTGTTTTTTAATACATTTATCTTAAGTGATAAGTGTATGCCATATGTGATAGATATGAATGATTTCTTGTCAGTACGCGAACGATCTTCGGATATTGCGCGTACTGTCAGGTTATAAATAAAGGTATGAATATTATATATGGAAGATGTATGAACATTACAAATGAACACTTGTCGGGACGTGAACGATCTTCGGATATTGCACGTGTCGACAAGGGGTAAGGTTGTTAAATGAATGATGTAAAGAACGCCTAGGGTGTTCTTATGCTATAAATTGTATATGTGAAGTACGTGTATACAGGTACAGAAATGGTATGGGAGTTCTACGTCCGACGTAGCAAGTTAGGAGGGAGAATCCCCTAACTTCTGTGGACATAGACTTGGCAGGTGATGGCGTAGTTAAGGACTGCGGTCCTTATACGTGATATAGGTGATAGATGTAAACGTAGGTAAAACACAATAACTGAACACTCAAACATAAAACACAATTACTACTTACTCCACACTAAGACATAAAACATAATTACTACTTACTCAACACTAATACATAAAACACAATTACTGACTGAACACTAAAACATAAAGCACACTTACTCACCGAAAACTAAAACATAAAACACAATTACTAACTGAATATTTAAACATAAAACAAAATTACTTAACGACATATAAAATAATAAAATTAAATTACTGAAGATCAATAGAATCTAACTGATTCAAATTAGCAATCTAGAAAACAAAAAACGTAAAAATAAAATTGAATTATAACTTGTTATGGCAACACTTTTACTCTTTCTACGAACTTCATTCTTTGTTGTTATCTCTTCAACCGGTGCAATGCTCATATCAATGATATCGTGTAATGGCTTCTCTGACATAATAGGATTTTCAGAAGGTTTTTTGACTCATGGGTAAACATTCAACTGTTCTTATGACTCCATAAGGTTTTTTGTAATGGCTTCGTGCAATCAATTACAGTTGTATTTAATCGAGTCTTGCAGCTTTCTCTGAATCGAATTTTAGGTTGAAATTGATTGAGCGTTGTGTTTGGGGCAGATAGAAACAAGTGCCAATTTACTTAATTACCCTTCATAATCTCAGGCATGATTAAAATAAAAGGGGTTTTAAAAAAAACTAATCAAGACCCTAGATTTCTAAAATACATGGTTATGATTGCTTCTTAGACTTCATAGAAAAACATATTTTCTTATTATAACATGACCCTTTAACTATAATAATTAAAAAGATAAAAACACTAATTTAGTTTTATAATTTATTTACATCCTCTTCATTTTATCCAAAAAAAATACAATTTGTTCATATAATACTAGTTCTTTATATTTAAAAAATAATTTCTTTTCACTCAATTTATTAGCATATATCAACGAGAAATTTTTAACAATAAATAACAAAACACAATATTTTTTTTTTCAATTGATATATCTAGATAAACTATTGTCATAAATAATAAAAAAAAAATTTCTTACAAATGTGTCCATTAAATTTAAACAATAAATATACAAACTACACAAAGTTATATAACCTACACTTGTTTTGAGCAATAAAAACGTACAACATTCAAAAAGGCATACAACTTACATATGTAATTCGACATCAACAATTATATAAACTACATAAAGATACACATATCCTACACGTGCGTAGGTTATATGTTTTTCGTATGTAGGTTATATGTTTTCTTATTCTTAGAACAAGTGTAAGTTATATATTTTTGTGTAGGTTGTATATTATTTATTGACATTTAATGCAAACATTGGTAAGATAGTTTTTTGTATTATTCATCACAATGTAACTACATGTTGATGGATATTGATATGTTGAGTTGGAAGAAATTGGTTTTGAATAAAAAAAATTAATGTATGAATAAATGGTATTTGTGTAAGATAAAATTTTCGTGGTAGGTTATATGTTTTTCGTGTGTAGGTTATACGTTTTCGTGTGCGTGTGTATTGTATTGATGATGAATATTGTGTGTAGGTTATATGTTTTTCGTGTGCAGGTTATATGTTTTCTTATTCTTAGAACAAGTGTAGGTAATACGTTTTTTTCAGGTTGCATGTTTTTTGTTGATATTTAATGCAAACACGTGTAAAATAGTTTTTTTTTTGTATTATTCATCACAATGTAAGTATGTATTGATGGATATTAATATACTGAGTTGGAAGAAATTAGTTTTGGATATAAATAATTTTTAACGTATGAATAAATTGTATTTATGTAGGATAAAAATTCAAAAAACCAAAAAATAAATTATAAAAATAAATGAATTCTTAAAATTTTTTCAATTATAATAGTTTGATTAGTTGTATTAATTAAATAGATAACTATTAGGCCATGAGGTATACTTTAACTCATTTTAATTCTACATAAGCTCCACATCACTCATTTTTTTCTCTTTAACTCCATGTCATCCAAAGAAAACAGTTTATCCCATTTAAGTCCATCTCTCTCCTATTAATACATAATTAAAATAACAAATCAAATAGTAATTAATAAATAATTAATACATATTGTTCATTTTAACCCGTTAAAAGAATAACACATGGGCCTTTTTAACACACATAACATAAGTGGGGAGTGATTTAATCAATCTTTAAAGTGTCATATCATTTTAACATTTGTAGAGGTTAGAGTATACCCCATGGCCTTAAAATTTATTAGTTATATTAATTAAAAAAAGAGAATGATTTATACTTTCTTTATTAATCTTTAAGCATTTAAAACCTAAAACAAAACTAGTGACCCATATTCATTTCTCGCATTTAACGCACTAATATCATTTCTCTCTTGAACCATCCATATATATATATATATATATATATATATATATATATATATAAACTTATGTATTCTCACCAATTATTCATAGTTGATACTCCTTATTTTTATATATGTTTCAGGTGCAAGTGTTACTGATATAGATGTCGTGTTCTAATAAAAAACAAGTATTTAGAATGCTTATACGTATAACTAGTATGGGTAAGTAAGTTCGTATCTACGAGGAATCATTGGAAAGTGAAAGGAATGTTCATTATTTACTAATTAATTAACCTAAGGCGGACACACGTTGTCAACCAAACTTTTGAGAATGTTTTTAATTTATAATACATTAAAGCAAACAAACGATTTTTATATCTAAACAATTATGAGAAAATAACAAATCTCCAGGTTTCAGGTTGTGAAGCAAGTTGGACATGGAATTAACCAATTTGGAAATCTATTTGTTTAGGTAATAATTAAAAGACTAAATATTTGGCTCCACTGATTACGAGAAATTAATCCGAACAATTTGCGCAACTTAAAATTAATTTAATTAATTACTAGTTTTAAGTTTTGATGAATGAAATCAAATTTATGGTTAATGATAGACGGGTCAATGACGTTAAGTACTGAATCCCAAATGTTGATGACCTCAAATCAATTAATTGACAAAATATTAAACATTTAATGACGAACAACCATTTTAGCACACAGACAATTGTAAAGATTCAACTAAGAAAATGATTAACCAAAACCAAATCCAAACCCAAACCCAAAGATAAGGTTTAAAATACCAAAAATCCAACATACCACTAAACCCTACGCCTAGAGTTGGTCACGAAAGCTTTAGCATTGCATCTTCATCTTCAAAAGCTCGATTATGGAATGGAATGATAAAGCATGGGTGATTATGGTGATTGGCAGGTGTTAGGATAGTGGAATACGCTCCCAAAATTTCCCCAGGTTGATAAAGAATCAACGATAATCGACCTTGGATTTAACCGGGTTTAATTGTGGAAGAGAATAGCAAAACCGACTTTCCCCGTCAGGCCTGACCGTAGCCTATGGTGGGCCACCGTAGATTACAGTGGCACTATAGGCTACTTTTGTAAACTTATGCTTTATGGTGACAAGTCCTGTAACGATTCGGGCAGAATCAGGTATACCCTAACCGGTATATACTATTTATGTGCTATTTAATAATGAATATGTAAATTATAATGTGTTTATACGAGTATGTATGATTCACAGTACGGATTATACTCGATTATACAGTTAATCGTATTGGAAATACGATTAACCGATTAACGGTTATTGAAACCCGAATGAATCGAGGATTACATTATAGACGAGATATATGATATTTAGTGATGTTTACGAAGTATTAAAGCTTCGGGATAAGTGAATTAAAGCACAGAAAAGAATTTTCGATTTAATGCTACGTCGGTACGTTAAACGAAACCTTTAATACCAAACCGAGCAAGAGACGATCGATCAAGCAGAAAAAGATGCGCGATTATTAATAATATGATGTTTTAAGTTAATGAAAGTCATGGTTTAAGTTTTTGAAGTTTTTAAATCGGTTTTATATAAATTTCATTTTTAAGCCGAAAAACGACCGTTTTAGCCTCGTTTTAAGCCAAATTAAACATTTAACCGAAAAACGAATTGAACCAGATTATCCAAAACATTATCCCGATCTCTGATATTCGAATGTGTGGCTAGAAATGGAGAGGTGGGTCCCACCCCACCTCCCTCTCACTTCCGGTCGCAAAAAGGGGTGTAACCCCCTTTGCTTTATTATTTTTTTGTAAACCATATCCAACATCCATCATTTTCTCTCAATTTCATGAGCCAAAATCCAGCATTTTTGCAAGAAAACCGAGGTAAAAATAGAGTTATTTAAGTGTTCATCTTCGTTTCTTGAGTTTATTTGCAAGAAAATGAGGTTTCAAGTGAAAAAGGGTGAAAACCCGAGATGAAAACCAATTCTTGCATGATCAAGTGATGTATACTGGTTATACAAGGGATCTTGGTCCAAGAAAGGAGTTAAACGAACCAAAAATGAATTTTTACGGTTAAATCTTTGTTTTTAAATTATAACCGAAACCATGAAAGAAATGGCTTGATTGTGGGTGTAACTTGCTTGGTGTGGTGTTATTGTGCTTGTAGGTGTTGTATCTAGTTGTTAGCAAAGGCTAGAAAGCGAGATCCTTGCGATTTGAAGCTAGAAACACAAGGTAGTTCGGTTTTTGTGTGATGTTTATGTTTTGGACAGATTGTGACACGTTTCGAGTTAGGCTACGAAATTTCACAGAGAAGATCTACACATGAAAATATGAGATCTGTGAAATTTTGGTAATTTTTGGAAAAAGGATGAATATTTGGTGAATTTAATGCTCGGTTTTGGCCAAAAATGGTGAAAAATAGTTAAATATCATGAAAAATTCTGGAAAATTCCAGATAAGCTTTTTATAACATGTAAAAGTCACACACAAAATTTTAGGTCAGTTGGAGAAGTCTAAGTAGGCTTTTCGGTTAAACGAGTTCTAGGGTTTTCTAGCTCGGTTTTAGTGAAAATGTCATATAAAAAGGGATTTTGGTTCTGGAAAAATTACAGGGGACTATGAGGATGGCAGCGGTCATCCAGGAAAAATTTGGGATTTTTCTAAGATCGTTTGGCATTTATGACATATTTAGTGTTTAAATTGTGTTTAAAAATAGATAAATAAATTTTAAATATAAAAATTGTAACACCCCGTAACCACAGCGGAAACGTAAACGGGATGCAACAGACACCTCTGATATCAACCACATTGTTTATAAAGAAAACTGAATGCATTAATATACTTCAAAATTACATTATCTCGTATTTCATTACCATCTAAGTGATACACACATCATACAATACGATACATAATTCTATTTATTATAATGTATCCTAACATCCCGCACGCAAATCTTACACACATCAAGCACTTAGCACGTAAGCAATCACTTCATCTTAGTTGTACCTGAAAAGCATGTGAGAAAACGGGTCAACTACGAATAGTTGGTGAGTTTCACAATTCGAGTAAACCATGATAAATCATTATCATAAAATAATATTATTTGGGGACACTGTTAACCCTGTACTGTACTCATCCCAGGGGCAATGTTAACCCAGAAACACGATGTAATTATGCTGAGCCCACAAGTGAAACCTCTGACTATCACACACAACCCCCGTGGCGTATCCCCCGCCCAAGGACCTGCCCCAAACCGCTATGTCTAACATTACATAGCAAAATATATATTAACAACAAAATAGACATGTGCAACTGGCTGGGAAACATCAGCAAATCCATGCCGGACCAGTTGGGTTTGTCAGACCAATAGTACTATCCACACTCTACCGGCTTTCAGTTATCACTCGTGTTCCGGGGCCTTATATAGTTACCAACTCAGACAATTACCATCTTAGTACATTTCCGTACGATTCCCGTACAATAAAATATATGTAAATCCACGCAAATCCATGCGTTCAGTATGTACTTAAACATTTCAGTAGGAACATGCTTCCGCCCCGAGAAAATATTTAAAAACAGTTCAGAAAAAGGGGCTCGTGAAACTCACCTTAGCACATGCAAGCAGGTAACAACAATCATTATCAGTTAACACGTCCAATCTGTAATATGATCCCTACGATCGTTACTATACACTCATTATTAATATAACTTTAACTGTATCAACCAGTACATCTGGGGACACTGTTAGCCCAGCACTGTACACGTTCTGGGGGCATTGTAAACCCAGAAACACTTCTCCGGACTCAGATTGTGATGTCGTTTAGAGTTCAACAGTCAATTTTCAAATAGCTTGTTTTCCCCGTTTTGCGTGCCTAGCACGGTTATCCGTTTTTATGTTTCAAAAATGAGTTTGGTCACACACGACCGGAAAATAGTGGTTGACTGATAATTTAATTAAAGATGTGAAATTATATCTCGGTTTAGACGCCCCGATTGGCCGCGAGACCCGTTTCGGATGATTCATTTTTACTTGATTAACTCTATTATATGAAAATAATTCATTTTTAGGGTTTTTATGCACCAGTCAGTTCGTTTAGACGAACTTTACCGGTTTATGCGTTTTAGATTTTAAAAGTTTGTTTTTATCTTCTTTTTAGCACAAATAATTATCCGTTTAGTCTCGGATCTTGAAATTTTGCACAAATCACTTTTTGACAGTGGGGAATTTTATAAAAATATTTCCAGAATTAATTTTATATTTAAAATTTATTTATCTATTTTTAAACACCATTCAAACACTAAATATGTCGTAAATACCAAACGATCTTAGAAAAATCCCAAATTTTTCCTGGATGTCCCCTGCCATCCACATAGTCCCCTGTAATTTTTTCCAGAACCAAAATCTTCTTTTACATGCCATTTTCACTAAAACCAAGTTAGAAAACCCTAGAACTCGTTTAACCGAAAAGCTTACTTAGACTTCTCCAACAGACCTCAAATTTTTTGTGTGACTTATACATGATATAAAAAGCTTATATGGAATTTTCCAGAATTTTTCATGATATTTAACTATTTTTCACCATTTTTGGCCAAAACTGAGCATTAAATTCACCAAATATTCATCCTTTGTCCAAAAATTACCAAAAATTCACAGAACTCATATTTTCATATATCTAACACCTCTGTAAAATTTCATGACCTAACTCTAAACACATCACAATCTGTCCAAATCTCCAAAACCGAACATAAACCAAATATACCTTTCGTTTTCCGCCACTACAAGCTACAAACTCGTCTTTCCGCCTTATCTACCACTAAACACAGAACCTACAATCAACATACCACAATACCAAGCAAGTTACACTCACGATCAAGCCTCTACACTATAGTTTCGGTTATGATTCAAAAACAAAGATTTAAACCGTAAAAATTCGTTTTTGGTTTGTTTAACTCCCTTCTTGGACCAAGATCCCTTGTATAACCCGTATACATCACTTGATCATGCAAGAATCGGTTTTCATCTTTGAAACCTCATTTTCTTGCAAACAAACTCAAGAAACGAAGATGAAAACGAATATAACTTGATCTTTACCTCGTTGTTCTTGCTACAATTCTCGGTTTTTGGATGAAATTGTTGAGAGAAAAATGGATAATGTTGGAATGCTTTGTAAAAATAAAATAAAATGAAGGGTAAGGGAGTACCCTAGTCCGATCGGAATATGAGGGGGGTGGGATGGGACCCACCTCTTTCAATTCTAGCCACACAATTGGATTTCCGCAATCCGGATAATGTTTTGGATAATCTGGTTCAGTTCGTTTTTCGGTTAAATGTTTAATTCGGCTTAAAACGAGGCTAAAACGGTCGTTTTTCGGATTAAAAATGAAATTTATATAAAACCGATTTAAAAACTTTAAAAACTTAAACCATGGCATTTATTAACTTAAAACATCATATTATTAATTATTGCGCATCTTTTTCGGCTTGATCGACCATCTCTTGCTCGGTTTGGTATTGAAGGTTTCGTTTAATGTACCGACGTACCATTAAGTCGAAATTCTTTTTCTGCGCCGTACTTCACTTATCCCTAAGCATTAATGCTTCGTAAAATCACTAAATATTATAGATATCGTCTATAATTGAACCCTCGATTCGTTCGGGTTTCATAACTATCGATCGATTGATCGCATATTCAATACGATGAATTATATATTCACGTACAATCAATACAGTGAACCATGTATTCTCGTATAATTACTATGGTAATTCATGTACCCGACGTTAAATATAACGTAACTATTGTCTACCGGTTAGGGTATACCGGGTTTTGTCGGAATCGTTACATTCTCCCCCCGTTAAGAAATTTCGTCCTCGAAATTTTACACGTCCACTATCCCCTTCCGAGAGAAAGGTGGGGGTTTTTCCCTCAGAATTCACCCCCGCCTTACCAGGTATAATCTGGTCCTCGTTGTGAATTCCATTTAATCTTAATCAATAAAGCTTGGTATGTCCAAACTGTTTAGTTCTCCCGTCTACTATCTCTGTGGAATTATTTATGATATCAGGCATGTCATCTATGAGTACCTCCATTACTGGTACTTTCGTTGCCTCGTCGCTTAGGTACTTTTCAATCCGTATACATGGCAAAACATCATGTATAGTACTTAGCCCCTGGAGTACTTTAATCGATGACTAAATAACCAATCATGGAGATAGTCTCATAAGGTCCAATATATTAAGGAGCTATTTTCGGTTTTGCCAAACCTCATACCACCTCTCTAAGGTGATGCCTTAAAAATGCCTTGTCACCTCTTTCCAGTGACAATGGTTTCCTATGAATGTTGGCATAAATCTTTGCAAATCTCGCGCTGCTTTCAGCTTATTTTAAATATTATAAATCCGATTGGTTGTTTCTCGAATCAATTCAAATCTTATGGCTTGAGTGACGCCCATTTTTAATTTAACAAATTGGTGATAATTACTTCACCCATAGAAAGTTTCAAGCTCTCGATGCTTCCTTCCCCGCCTTCCAATAATGGAAGTAGGATGACTATTTATAATTGAAAATGGTACTCCTCGACGAGATACCATTTCACCATCATGAATTTGGGTGAGAATTCATTGTGGTAATCGTCATGGATTGGAATGAAATGCGAGGATTGGTTAATCGATCCGCGATTACCTAATTCATATCATGCCTTTGATATATCTTGGGAATTTGCGTCCCGAAATCCATTGTAATTTATTCCCACTATCATTGGCGAATTTTCTGTCGTTGTGGCGTTCCCTAGGGTTTTCGGTGTGCAGCCTTATCTCTTGCATAACTTGAATATTCATCAACATACGTAACCATATCTTTCTCCAAACTCGGTCATTAATAAAATCCTTTCAGATATTCGTATCATTAATAGTTTAATCCGATCCCGGATGTATGAATATTTCGATCTATGCGCTTCGTCCATGATTAAATCACGAAGGACATGGGGGGTCGGGATTCAAACCCAATTTTTGAAGTAGAGAATTTCGTCCACGCGTTGTTCGAAATTCTTCTCATTGCCGTAAAGTCCCTCCTTTTCCAATTGATCCTCTTTCAACGTCTCACGTTGAGCGACTCGAATCAGGTCAGAAAGGTTCGACTGGACTATCATCCCCAGTGCTCGCACTCGCAATGGCTTAACCCGATCTTTCCTACTCAAAGCATCGGCTACGACGTTAGCCTTGCCGGGGTGATAACGGATGTCACAGTCATAATCGCTTAACAACTCGACCCATCTTCGTTGCCTCATATTCAGTTCCTTCTGATCAAATATGTGCTGCAAACTTTTATGATCGGTGAAGATGGTGCACTTCTTACCGTAGAGATAATGTCTCCAGATTTCAAGTGCGAAGATAACCGCTCCCAGTTCTAAGTCATGAGTAGTGTAATTTTTCTCGTGTACTTTTAACTGTCGGGAAGCATAGGCTATAACCTTATTATTTTGCATCAACACGCATCCTAACCCTCTACGCGATGCGTCACAATACGCGACAAAACCATCGTCTCCATCGGGGAGACATAAAATCGGCGCTTGGCACAATTTTAATGGTTTCTATCTTATTTGGGTCTATGTGAAATCCTTGTTGCTTTACAACATGACCAAGGGATTATGCCTTCTTTATTCAAAATCACATTTGGAAAACTTCGCGTACAACTCCTCTTGCTTTAACACTTCCACAATTTTCCTTAGCCGTCGTTCGTGCTCTTCTTTACGTTGCGAATATATCAAAATATCATCAATGAATGTTACGACAAATTTGTCAAAATAAAGTTTACAGACTCGGTTCATGAGTTCCATGAATGCTGCCGGCACATTTGTTAGCCCGAAAGGCATAACTAAGAATTCATAATGGCCGTAGCGAGTCCGAAACGTTGTTGTTGCAACGTCCTCCTCTTGGATTTTTCATTTGGTGATAACTATATCTAAGACCAGTTTTCTAAAAATAAATCGCCCTTTGCAGTTGGTTAAACAGATCATTTACTTCGAAGAAGTGAATACCTATTCTTGATCGTCACTTTATTCAATTCTCCCTAATCAATACATATCCTAACACTTCCGTCCTTCATTTCCCAAATAACACTGGTGCACCCCATGGTGACTAACTAGGTCGTATAAAACCTTAACCAACAATTCTTGTAACTGATTGGATAATTCTTGCATCTCGGACGGTGCAAGTCGGTAGGGTGCCTTAGCAACAGGGCCAGCTTGAGGTATTAAATCGATTATGAATTCGACCTGTCGGGTTGGCGGTAATCCAAAAAGATTTTTTTTTTTTTTTTTTTTTTTTTTTTGGGAAAACTTGTGGAAATTCGCGTACCATCGGGATATCTTCTATATGTTTTCTTTTAAATACTTTGGCAATCGCGTTTGTTAAATACACCACGTCTTCTTGTCGTAAATATTATAACATCTCAAGATGAGATTAGAGTGGTAACATTATACCGTACACTTTTCTCTGTATCTAATCGCTTCATCGTCCAAAGGAGATCTTCTAATCATCTTCTTTTCATATTTGATTTCAGCTTCATGTTGAGTTAGCCAATCCATGTTAACTATTACGTCAAAACTTCTTAACTTTACTGGTCGTAGGTCAATAAGGAAAGGTTAATCGTTCAGAATAATAGGACAATTCCGAACAATTTAGTTAACCATTAGGGGTTTACCGTTAGCGATTCTACAGTATAGGGTTCTATAGTTTCACTAATCGGTATCTTTCCAAATGATAGGAGGTTAACAGGAACTAACTTCTATCGACGACCGTAAAAATATCACCGAAGCCTATTGATTTAAAACTACAACATACTCAATACCACCTTTGGATCATGACGTGCTCTATTCGAATTACTCACAAAAGCACGGCTCCTTGCTGATCAGAGGTTGATGCTTGTCATGAGGTTCGTCTTCTAACGACACCTTGGTTCAACTTTGGGCAATTTCTCTTGAAACGTTCTGTACTGCCACATTCATAGCAAGTACAACTGTTTGGCATAATTTGATTTCTTTGGATGGATTGTTATTGAAGTTGTTGGTTTCAGAGTGGTTGTACACGAATGGGTTGGGGTTGCCGGTTCACATGGCTTCAATTGGTTCTACAATTGGGGCATTACGTCCCTCTTTACCACACCTGTGGCCCCCTACTATCACTTGACATTCTTCTTCCTGCTGATAACCATATTTTCCACATTTAGACCCTTCATGCGGTTCATGTTTTCACACCAGAACTAGTCTTAGTATAATTCTGGGTTGTAGGACATACCTACTTATTCAAAAGTCTATCTTGCACTATACCGTTATCATTTCTCTTCTTTACACTCGACGTCTCACCTAACGTCCTTCCAGTCCGCTTCCCATAGAGTCAAATATATCAGTGCTGGTTTGTGACACAACCCTTCCAAAGGTTGTATATTTCACAGGATTGACTATACTCCTTATCGATGGAGTTAGTTCCCAATATAGCGCTCACTTCGCTTAGTTTCAGGAGTAATTAGCCATGTTATCAGACATGACAATTCCTTCAAACGATTAGTGTGTTCTAAGTGATCAGCACACAACATTTCTATCTTCCATAGCTCAGTTTCCAATCTCTGAACTTAATTACTCGAATAAAAGTGCTCTAGCACAAGAATTTTAAACTCTGACCATATCATCTGAGTGATAATTTTCTAACTAAAATTTTGTACCATCGTGTTCCATCACGATACAACATAATCTACCTACATATCTGTAGCATATTTCACTACACAATGTTATAGACTCATATCAATACCATTAACCATTTCGATCTTTTCTATCCACTCGCTAATCTATTCCTCCCTTTACCATCAGTAACTATTAATAATTTCCTTAACACAACCAACAAACATATCCTTCATACCGGATCTAGTTCATTACGACTACTATTCATGTTTAGTTTATAACTAATACTTGTAGTCATAATAGTATTCGGTGGAACATTATCACTCTTAGTAATAACACTAAGAGTTGAAATATTCATAATCATGTGATTGCTCGATCTATAATTCTGCGATCACATTTGCATCAACACTAGCAGTGATCTGTGATACGACATTCGGTATCATCATGTGCTATCTTTGAGCAATCAACTTAATCATATCAATCTCCATCATTGGAGCTACTCTCTTTATGTCATTCTGCCGTACTCATCCCGTACGCAGTAATCAATACTAATCTCACCGTATAACTCGTTACCAGCTCTATCATAACAACAGGTACACATACACACCAAATATTATCATATATATTACACATACCGGCATCTAGTATATATGTTCCACAAATATAATAACATATGGACTTAACCTGACGTCGGTTAACGTTTAAATATGTTTCATAACCCTTGTCACCAACTGACATATAGATCTTTCTCAACAAAGATCAATGTTTAATATGCTTGATTTCAATATCCTTCTGCATGTCAGCATAACCGATACATGCTCACCGTGAGCACCAAATTACGTACCACGGAGTTATAATATCCGTGTCTATTCGTATATCCGGCATACACGGTATACCACCTACGTACGAACAACCAATTAGGCTATAATGATTCCAACACCTCTTTGTGTATAGGTAATCATTCTATTCGAGTATACATGGGTATGGGCATCTAACGGATGTAAGGATAACATAGGGAGTTGCAAGGTTCAAGGTGATCGCGCAACATGGGTTGCCTTCAAATATTATTAATTACTATTATGGGAAACTCTATCACTTGCTCAGTCAATGTCCTCAAGCGTTCTAGGTTTGCTAAAATCAGTAATTCTCGATCTGGAGGTGGTATGACTCATATGTTTGAGAGTGAGAAATACATATATATATTTCTTTATATTATTTTTATCTGCTCATTTATTATCAAATTCATTATTATTATTATTTTATTTTATTTTATTTATTTATTTATTTACCTTAATGGAATAAGAATGGGTTCAAGTACAGGTCCATCCGTACGTGAGGGTCGGCGGTTCGGGTGAACATAGGGAGTTATTAAGATATACGGTACCGGTGTTGGTAGGGTAAGGGATTTATCAATTTTGGTTGGGAGTGACGGTTACTAGATATTTCTGGTTAATGTCAAACGGGAGATCTAACTTGGTACAATCATAACTATAGCCAGATAAGTCAGACTTATCATCAACCGATGCTCTAGAAATTTCAGCATCCTCGGTACTTTTATTATTTCATCCCCCGGTTCCTATCCGGGTCTTATTTCTCAATACCTGTACCCACAAGATATGCACATATATATATATATATACACATTAGCACGCATAAATAATATTATATGTTGCCATTTTTACCTATTAATGTTCCCCGTGACTTCCCCTGAATTCCCTCGTGCGGACAAGTCTGTATTATGTTTCGGACCATAATAACTCACTTGTCCATCCAAGTTCATCCAGATCTCGTCACTATATATTATTAGTTGATATTCAGATCCTATAATACTTGAGCTACTGGTTATATTTTAGGTATCTTTTAAAGACATCCTAATTCTTTATAACCAATGGCTCTGATACCAACTTCTGTAACACCCCGTAACCGCAGCGGAAACGTAAACGGGATGCAACAGACACCTCTGATATCAACCACATTGTTTATAAAGAAAACTGAATGCATTAATATACTTCAAAATTACATTATCTCGTATTTCATTACCGTCCAGGTGATACACACATCATACAATACGATACATAATTCTATTTATTATAATGTATCCTAACATCCCGCACACAAATCTTACACACATCAAGCACTTAGCACGTAAGCAATCACTTCATCTTAGTTGTACCTGAAAAGCATGTGAGAAAACGGGTCAACTACGAATAGTTGGTGAGTTTCACAATTCGAGTAAACCATGATAAATCATTATCATAAAATAATATTATCTGGGGACACTGTTAACCCAGTGCTGTACTCATTATGGGGGCAATGTTAACCCAGAAACACAATGTAATTATGCTGAGCCCACAAGTGAAACCTCTGACTATCACACACAACCCCCGTGGCATATCCCCCGCCCACGGACCTGCCCCAAACCGCTATGTCTAACATTACATAGCAAAATATATATCAACAACAAAATAGACATGTTCAACTGGCTGGGAAACATCAGCAAATCCATGCCGGACCAGTTGGGTTTGTCAGACCAATAGTACTATCCACACTCTACCGGCTTTCAGTTAATCACTCGTGTTCCGGGGCCTTAGAATGTTAGCAACTCAGACAATTACCATCTTAGTACATTTCCGTACGATTCCCGTACAATAAAATATATGTAAATCCACGCAAATCCATGCGTTCAGTATGTACTTAAACATTTCAGTAGGAACATGCTTCCGCCCCGAGAAAATATTTAAAAACAGTTCAGAAAAAGGGGCTCGTGAAACTCACCTTAGCACATGCAAGCAAGTAACAACAATCATTATCAGTTAACACGTCCAACCTGTAATATGATCTCTACGATCGTTACTATACACTCATTATTAATATAACTTTAACAGTATCAACCAGTACATCTGGGGACACTGTTAGCCCAGCACTGTACCCGTTCTGGGGGCATTGTTAACCCAGAAACACTTCTCCGGACTCAGATTGTGATGTCGTTTAGAGTTCAACAGTCAATTTTCTAATAGCTTGTTTTCCCCGTTTTGCGTGCCTAGCACGATTATCCGTTTTTATATTTCAAAAATGAGTTTGGTCACACACGACCCGAAAATAGTGGTTGACTGATAATTTAATTAAAGATGTGAAATTATAGCTCGGTTTAGACGCCCCGATTGGCCGCGGGACCCGTTTCCGTCTTTAGCGTACCGGAAACTGTTAAATCGGTTAAAAATACCCAAATTATCCGAATTATTTTCGGATGATTCATTTTTACTTGATTAACTCTATTATATGAAAATAGTTCATTTTTAGGGTTTTTATGCACCAGTCAGTTCGTTTAGGCGAACTTTACCGGTTTATGCGTTTTAGACTTTAAAAGTTTGTTTTTATCTTCTTTTTATCACAAATAATTATCCATTTAGTCTCGGATCTTGAAATTTTGCACAAATCACTTTTTGACAGTGGGGAATTTTATATAAATATTTCCAGAATTAATTTCTATATTTAAAATTTATTTATCTATTTTTAAACACCATTCAAACACTAAATATGTCGTAAATACCAAACGATCTTAGAAAAATCCCAAATTTTACCTGGATGTCCCCTGCCATCCACATAGTCCACTGTAATTTTTTCCAGAACCAAAATCTTCTTTTACATGCCATTTTCACTAAAACCGAGCTATAAAACCCTCGAACTCGTTTAACCGAAAAGCTTACTTAGACTTCTCAAAAAGACCTCAAATATTGTGTGTGACTTATACATGATATAAAAAGCTTATCTCCAATTTTCCAGAATTTTTCATGATATTTAACTATTTTTCACCATTTTTGGCCAAAACCGATCATTAAATTCACCAAATATTCATCTTTTGTCCAAAAATTACCAAACATTCACAGAACTCATATTTTCATATATCTAACACCTCTGTAAAATTTCATGACCTAACTCTGAACACATCACAATCTGTCCAAATCTCCAAAACCGAACATAAACCGAATATACCTTTCATTTTCCGCCACTACAAGCTACAAACTTGTCTTTCCGCCTTATCTACCACTAAACACAGAACCTACAATCAACATACCACAATACCAAGCAAGTTACACTCACGATCAAGCCTCTACACTATAGTTTCGGTTATGATTCAAAAACAAAGATTTAAACCGTAAAAATTCGTTTTTGGTTCGTTTAACTCCCTTCTTGGACCAAGATCCCTTGTATAACCCGTATACATCACTTGATCATGCAAGAATCGGTTTTCATCTTTGAAACCTCATTTTCTTGCAAACAAACTCAAGAAACGAAGATGAAAACGAATATAACTCGATCTTTACCTCGTTGTTCTTGCTACAATTCTCGGTTTTTAGATGAAATTGTTGAGAGAAAGATGGATAATGTTGGAATGCTTTGTAAAAAAAAAATAAAATGAAGGGTAAGGGAGTACCCTAGTCCGATCGAAATATGAGGGGGGTGGGGTGGGACCCACCTCTTTCAATTCTAGCCACACAATTGGATTTCCGCAATCCGGATAATGTTTTGGATAATCTGGTTCAGTTCGTTTTTTGGTTAAATGTTTAATTCGGCTTAAAACGAGGCTAAAACGGTCGTGTTTCGAATTAAAAATGAAATTTATATAAAACCGATTTAAAAACTTTAAAAACTTAAACTATGGCATTTATTAACTTAAAACATTATATTATTAATTATTGCGCATCTTTTTCGGCTTAATCGATCATCTCTTGCTCGGTTTGGTATTGAAGGTTTCGTTTAATGTACCGACGTACCATTAAATCGAAATTCTTTTTCTGCGCCGTACTTCACTTATCCCGAAGCATTAATGCTTCGTAAAATCACTAAATATTATAGATATCGTCTATAGTTGAACCCTCGATTCGTTCGGGTTTCAATAACTATCGATCGATTGATCGCATATTCAATACGATGAATTATATATTCATGTACAATCAATACAGTGAATCATGTATTCTCGTATAATTACTATGGTAATTCATGTACCCGACGTTAAATATAACGTAACTATTGTCTACCGGTTAGGGTATACCGGGTTTTGTCGGAATCGTTACAAAAATTAATTCTGGAAATATTTTTATAAAATTCCTCACTGTCAAAAAGTGATTTGTGCAAAATTTCAAGATCTGAGACTAAACGGATAATTATTTGTGCTAAAAAGAAAATAAAAACAAACTTTTAAAGCTTAAAACGCGTAAACCGGTAAAGTTCTCCTAAGCGAGCTGACTGGTGTATAAAAACCCTAAAAATGAACTATTTTCATATAGTTGAATTAAACAAGTAAAAATAAATCATCCGAAAATAATTCGGATGATTTGGGTATTTTTATCCGATTTAACAGTTCCCGGTGCACTAAAGACGGAAACGGGTCCCGCGGCCAATCGGGGCGACTAAACCGAGCTCTAATTTCACAACTTTAATTAAATTATCAGTCAACAACCATTTTTTGGGTCGTGTGTGACCAAACTCATTTTTGAAACGTAAAAACGGATAACCGTGCTAGGCACGCAAAACGGGAAAATGAACTAGTAATAATTTTAACTATTGAACTCTAAACGATATCACAATCTGAGTCCGGAGATGTGTATCTGGGTTAACATTGCCCCCAGAACGGGTACAGTACTGGGTTAACAGTGTCCCCAGAAGTACCGGTTAACACTGTTAAAGTTATATTAATAGTGATTGTATAGTAACGAACATAGGGATCGTATTACAGATCCGGATTAAAAGCTTGCGTACTGTGTTGTGTTACCTGCTTGTTTACGATAAGGTGAGTTTCACGAGCCCCTTTTTCTGAATTGTTTTTAAATATTTTCTCGGGGCGGAAGCATGTTACTACTGAAATGTTTAAGTACATACTGAACGCATGGATTTGCATGGATTTATATATATATATTTTATTGTACGGGAATCGTACGGAAATGTACTAAGATGGTAATTGTCTGAGTTGGTAACATTCTAAGGCCCCGGAACACGAGTGATTAACTGAAAGCCGGTAGAGTGTGGATAGTACTATTGGTCTGACAAACCCAACTGGTCCGGCATTGATTTGCTGATGTTTCCCAGCCAGTTGCACATGTCTATTTTGTTGTTATTTATTTTGCTATGTAATGTTAGACATAGCGGTTTGGGGCAGGTCCGTGGGCAGGGGATATGCCACGGGGGTTGTGTGTGATAGTCAGAGGTTTAACTTGTGGGCTCAGCATAATTACATCGCTAATATATGATTATGATAATGATTTATCACTGTTTATTTAAATTAGTGAAACTCACCAACTATTCGTAGTTGACCCGTTTTCTTTACATGCTTTTTAGGTACCCCCAAACTGGAATAATTGCTACATGCTTGACGATGCGTGCTTTTAGTGGAAGCTTAATGATCTTTTTGTATTAAATATGTTAATGCAGTGTTGGTAAAACTTATGTGCTATCGCCTAGACGGGAACTAAACTCGGAACAATGTAATATGATGTAAATTAATGTAGTGGTGTTTTCTTTATAAGCAATGATGTTGATATCAGACGTGTCTGTTGCATCCCGTTTACGTTTCCGCCTCGGTTACGGGGTGTTACAAAACTTGGTATCAGAGCCATTGGTTATAAAGAATTAGGATGTCTTTACAAGATACCTAAAATATAACCAGTAGCTCAAGTATTATAGGATCTGAATATCAACTAATAATTTATAGTGACGAGATCTGGATGAACTTGGATGGACAAGTGAGTTATTATGGTCCGGAACATAATAACAGACTTGTCCGCACGAGGGAATTCAGGGGAAGTCACGTGGAACTTTAATAGGTAAAATTGGCAACATATGTGTAAGTATATGATAATATTTTTTTGTGACAAAGTTGTATAAGTATGTGTAAATTAATTATGATTTACATTATGGAAGGAACTATATGTTTGCTAACTTGTGTACAGGTAAGGATGTCGAGATCACAAAGTCTGTCAGTGGAGGAGGACCCGGAGGAGACCAGTTCTGGGGACTCTAGGAGCTTACGCTTAGCATTCAGCACTGAGCCTAGTGAGACTAGCCGTAGGAGTACTAGTCTGTTCTCCCCTACTAGGGTTGCCAGATCCCTCACCCCACCCGCACCACAGGCCACCAGTACCCCTCCCAAACCCGGTCCCCGCCTCACGGCGCGGATCAGTGTCCCTTATGTCCCACCTACCTCTACCCCACCCAGACCCACTTACCACAGGGGCGAGTCCTCCCGCCCCAGCCCGAGCCTTTGCCTCCACCCGTGTGGGGTACCCCTAGGCTGGAGAGGGATGAGCGTCCCTCATCTGAGGCTGCATGGCTCCGAGTGCTCACCAAGCAGGTGATTGAGCACACCACCGCCTTAACGGTGGGGATCCAGAGATGGAGACACCTGGCGGACTGCGTACTGGACAGCCAGTACGCGATTGGCCAGCTGAGGAGGGAGGGCGCATACTCCCAGTGGATGATTGACCGGATGGAGACACGGATCCGGGGTTTGATGGCGGTGTTAGTGGTGATGGTGGCAGTGTTGGTGTGGTTGGTGTACCACCATGTTTAGTCATGTTAGGGTGGTAGTAGTCAGGGTCCGCTTTTTGATACTCTGTGTAAGCAGTTAGTGGAGATGCTAACATAGAGTAAATCTTGGGTAGTTATAGTACAGCCACTAGCCCATAGGGGGCCCTTTTTGGGGATATCATTGTAGATACCCTTGGTGTATCATTCAAGCACTGACCCATAGCGGTTATGTCGAAATGATGTCGATATAGGACCGATGTATGAAAACTTAATCTATGTGTTGATGGTAGGAATGTAATGTGTACTGACGTTTATGTAATATGTACTGATGTTTATTAATGAATGGAATATGTGTTGTGCATAGAGATTGTAATTTGTATTAATTATATGTATTTTTCTTAATGTTGTGTAGAATGGCACCAAAACGGTCAGCTCAAATGTCAGAAGTGGATGTGAGTCGTCTGATTGCTCGACAGTTAGAGGCGCCGATACCGGATAGAGTATCGCGCATCGCCGCCAGTATTAATAATACGACCAATCCAGCACCTGCGAGCAATCAAACGACCACCAATAATGATGGGGAACAAAATGTGAACCCTCCACCGAACGGTAACCCGATTCCGAGTAATGACGCACCGCCTAGGGTGGTCGTTACAGACAGTAATGGCCCTATACCTAGTGTAGAAACGAACCGCACTGAACCGACTCCTGCAACAAAGGGATGTTCAATCAAAGATTTCATGTTGTGCAAGCCCCTAGAATTTAGCGGGTCTGAGGGACCAAATGGGTTGGTTAAGTGGATTGAGAAAATATAGTCTGTTGTGAACATCAGCAACTGCCCTAAGGATTACGTTGTTAAGTATGCTACCTGCACATTCACGGACCATGCCTTGACATGGTGGAACACAATAGTGCAAACTCGCGGTCAGGCAGCGACAAACCGCATGACCTGGGCAGAGCTCAAGGCCCTTGTACTGGAGCATTTCTGCCCGAAAAACGAACTGCAGAAATTAGAAAATGAATTGTGGAACCTGGAGATGCAGGGGGCAGACCACTTGGGTTATACAAACCGATTCAATGAGTTGTCGCGATTGGTGCCATGGTTGGTCACCCTAGAGTCAAAGAGGGTTGAGGGTGCGGTGACGCAAGTAGTAAGGAGTATAGTCAACGCTGGGGGACACCAGACGTTTGAGGGTGCGGTGACGCAAGCTGGTATCGTCACATACGATTTCGTGAGGAGTGGGTCACTGAAGGTGGCAGGAGAGTCCGCTGGAGGAAAGCGAGGTACGTATGACAATAGGATCCAGGAGAAGCAGCAAAATAAACGTGCTAGGCCCGCTGCCCAGAACTAAGCCATGACTAGTTCAGGCGGAAGGCAGGAACCACAGAAAGGGACGTTCCCTAAGTGTGGGAAATGCGGTTACCAGCATGGTGGCGAGTGCAGGTGGGCAGTGTGCCATCGGTGTGGCAGGAATGGGCACTACGCACCGAGTTGTAGGACAAACCTAAACAATCTGAACCGACAACCGCAACCTATCCGTGCGCAGCCATTTAGGACCCAACCAGCCCGACAACAATACCCAAAAGGAAACCAAATGATGACCACCAGCTGTGCTTGCTTTGAATGCGGCAACACAGATCACTTCAAGAGAAACTGTCCGAAACTGAACCAGGGAGGGAACTGGAGGCAAACCATGGGTCAGGCATCGTCGTCCAATCCGGCGAGAGGTCGAGCATTTGTGATAGGGGCGAACGAAGCACGCCAGGACCCCAGCGTAGTGACAGGTACATTCCTCGTCTCTGATCATTACGCTTCTGTATTATTTGATACGGGCGCCGATAGAAGTTTTGTCTCCGTTAAGTTCCTATCGATAGCAAACCTTCTGATTAGTGAAACCATAGAACCTTATACCGTAGAAGTCGCTAACTGTAAAACCATGATAGTTAATCGGATAGTTCGGAATTGCCCTTTTATTCTGAACGATCAATCCTTCCTGATTGACTTATTACCGGAAGAATTAGGTAGTTTTGACCTGATAGTGTGAATGGATTGGTTAGCACGTAACAAAGTGGAAATAAACTGTGAAAAGAAAATTGTCAAGATCCGGGTGTCGGATGACGAAGAGGTGTTAGTGCAAGGAGAGAAGTCGGGCACAATGATACCATTTATATCCCACCTCAAGGTGTTAAAATATATACGCCAGGGATGCGTGGCGTATCTAGCGAACTTGATGGCCACAGATTCTGAGGAGAAACGGGTGGATGATATCCCGGTGGTACGCGAATTTCCACAAGTTTTCCAGAAGAACTTCCTGGATTACCGCCAACCCGACAGGTCGAATTCAAAATCGATTTAATACCTCAAGCTGGCCCTGTTGCTAAAGCACCCTACCGACTTGCACCGTCCGAGATGCAAGAATTATCCAATCAGTTGCAAGAATTGTTGGATAAAGGATTTATACGTCCTAGTCATTCCCCGTGGGGTGCACCTGTATTATTCGTGAAAAAGAAGGACAGGAGCCTTCGAATGTGCATTGATTACAGGGAGTTGAACAAGTTAACAATCAAAAATAGGTACCTTCTTCCCCGAATTGATGACCTGTTTGACCAGCTGCAAGGTGCGAGCTATTTCTCAAAAATCGATCTTAGATCGGGATACCATCAGGTAAGAATTCAGGAAGAAGATATCCCAAAACCCGCATTCCGGACTCGCTACGGCCATTACGAGTTCTTAGTTATGCCTTTCGGGCTAACAAATGCGCCGGCAGTGTTCATGGACCTCATGAATCGAGTCTGTAAACCTTACCTCGACAAATTCGTCATTGTGTTTATTGACGATATTTTGATTACTCGAAAAGTAGAGAAGAGCACGAGCAACACTTAAGAATAATTTTAGAGCTTTTGGATCAGGAGAAGTTGTATGCAAAATTCTCCAAGTGTAACTTCTGGTTACAAGAAGTGCAATTCCTCGGCCACGTTGTAAACCATCAAGGAATACACGTTGATCCGAGTAAGGTTGAAGCAATTAAGAATTGGCAAGCGCCTAAATCGCCAAAGGAAATTCGCCAATTCTTAGGCTTAGCTGGATATTATCGTCGATTTATAGAGAACTTTTCCAGCATCGCCCAACCTTTATTTCTCCTGACTCAAAAGGATCGAAAGTATGAATGGGGAGAAGAGCAGGAAACGTCGTTTCAATCGTTAAAGCAAAAATTGTGCCAGCGCCGATTTTAAGTCTCCCCGATGGAGACGATGGTTTTGTCGCGTATTGTGACGCATCGCGTAGAGGGTTAGGATGCGTGTTGATGCAGAATAATAAGGTCATAGCCTATGCTTTCCGACAGTTAAAAGTACACGAGAAAAATTACACTACTCACGACTTAGAACTGGGAGCGGTTATCTTCGCACTTAAAATCTGGAGACATTATCTCTACGGTACGAAGTGCACCATCTTCACCGATCATAAAAGTTTGCAGCACATATTCGATCAGAAAGAACTGAATATGAGGCAACGAAGATGGGTCGAGTTGTTAAGCGATTATGACTGTGACATCCGTTATCACCCCGGCAAAGCTAACGTCGTAGCCGATGCCTTGAGTAGGAAAGATCGGGTTAAGCCATTGCGAGTGCGAGCACTGGGGATGATAGTCCAGTCGAACCTTTCGGACCTGATTCGAGTCGCTCAACGTGAGGCGTTGAAAGAGGAACAATTGGAAATGGAGGGACTTTACGGCAATGAGAAGAATTTCGAACAGCGCGTGGACGAAATTCTCTATTTCAAAAATCGGATTTGGATCCCGACCCTCCATAACCTTCGTGATTTAATCATGGACGAAGCGCATAGATCGAAATATTCCATACATTCGGGATCGGATAAGATGTACAAGGATGTGAAGGAGTTCTACTGGTGGCCGGGTATGAAAAAGGAAATAGCAACGTATGTCGGTAAGTGTACGACTTGTGCGAGAGTTAAGGCGGAGCACCAGAAACCCTCGGGGATGTTACAACAACCGGAAATTCCCGAATGGAAGTGGGAGCAAATCACGATGGATTTTGTGACACATCTCCCTAAGACATCCCGAGGACATGATGCAATTTGGGTAATCGTGGATCGATTAACCAAATCAGCACATTTTATCCCGATTAGGAATAATTATAACACTGAGAGACTTGCGCAGATTTATATAAATGAAATTGTGTCACGTCATGGGATACCCATCTCAATCATCTCCGATCGAGATAGCCATTTCACCTCCAATCTTTGGCAAGCTGTGCAAGAAGCGCTGGGGACGCGTATTGTTCTAAGCACAGCTTACCACCCTCAGACCGATGGTCAGTCTGAGAGGACCATCCAAACTCTGGAGGATTTGCTTCGTGCATGCTTACTGGATTTTAAGGGAAATTGGGATCAACATCTCCCACTTGTTGAATTTTCCTATAATAACAGATATCATAGCAGCATAAAGGCGGCGCCTTACGAAGCATTGTATGGTCGGAAGTGCCGATCACCACTCTGTTGGACTGAAGTGGGCAACACTCAGGTTATTAGATCAGACCTGGTCCAGGAAACGACCAGCAAAATCCTTGAAATTAGGGACAATCTGAAGGCCGCGCGGGATCGGCAGAAGAGTTATGCCGATACCCGTAGAAACCGTTGTTGTTTGAGAAAGGTGATAAAGTGTATTTGAAGGTATCACCTTGGAAGGGTGTAGTCAGATTTGGAAAGGCGGGGAAGTTAGCCCCTAGATATATTGGACCATTCAATATTACTGCAAAAATCGGTCCCGTAGCATACCGATTAGAAATTCCCGATGAACTGAGTGCAGTTCACAACGTGTTTCACGTATCGAACTTGAAAAGATGTCTGGCGGATGAGACATCGGTGTTACCTTTATAGGGTGTCCAAATAAGTGATAAGCTCAATTTCGTAGAGGAACCCATAGAAATAGTAGACGGGAAAATCAAGCAGCTTAGACACAATAAGATTTCGTTGGTCAAAGTTAGATGGAATTCGCAACGAGGCCCAGAATATACATGGGAACGAAAGGACGAATTCCGGAAGAAATACCCCTACCTATTTCCTCAAAAGGAAGTAGTCGACGAGTAAAATTTCGAGGACGAAATTTTTGTTACGGGGGGAGAATGTAACGATTCCGGGAGAATCAGGTATACCCTAACTGGTATATACTATTTATGTGCTATTTAATAATGAATATGTGAATTATAATGTGTTTATACGAGTATGTATGATTCACAGTACGGATTATACTCGATTATACAGTTAATCGTATTGGAAATACGATTAACCGATTAACGGTTATTGAAATCCGAACGAATCGAGGATTACATTATAGACGAGATATATGATATTTAGTGTTGTGTACGAAGTATTAAAGCTTCGGGATAAGTGAATTAAAGCACAGAAAAGAATTTTCGATTTAATGCTACGTCGGTACGTTAAACGAAACCTTTAATACCAAACCGAGCAAGAGACGATCGATCAAGCCGAAAAAGATGCGCAATTATTA
Source organism: Bidens hawaiensis (assembly GCF_021521415.1). Taxonomy (NCBI): domain Eukaryota; kingdom Viridiplantae; phylum Streptophyta; class Magnoliopsida; order Asterales; family Asteraceae; genus Bidens; species Bidens hawaiensis. The sequence continues at coordinate 252,522 of NW_027494836.1, forward strand.
ATAATATGATTTTTTAAGTTAATGAAAGTCATGGTTTAAGTTTTTGAAGTTTTTAAATCGGTTTTATATAAATTTCATTTTTAAGCCGAAAAACGACCGTTTTAGCCTCGTTTTAAGCCGAATTAAACATTTAACCGAAAAACGAACTGAACCAGATTATCCAAAACATTATCCAGATCTCTGATATCCGAATGTGTGGCTAGAAATTGAGAGGTGGGTCCCACCCCACCTCCCTCTCACTTCCGGTCGCAAAAAGGGGTGTAACCCCCTTTGCTTTATTATTTTTTTGTAAACCATATCCAACATCCATCATTTTCTCTCAATTTCATGAGCCAAAATCCAGAATTTTTGCAAGAAAACCGAGGTAAAAATCGAGTTATTTACGTGTTCATCTTCGTTTCTTGAGTTTATTTTCAAGAAAATGGGTTTCAAGTGAAAAAGGGTGAAAACCCGAGATGAAAACCAATTCTTGCATGATCAAGTGATGTATACAGGTCATACAAGGGATTTTGGTCCAAGAAAGGAGTTAAACGAACCAAAAACGAATTTTTACGGTTAAATCTTTGTTTTTAAATCACAACCGAAACCATGAAAGAAATGGCTTGATTGTGGGTGTAACTTGCTTGGTGTGGTGTAATTGTGCTTGTAGGTGTTGTATCTAGTTATTAGCAAAGGCTAGAAAGCGAGATCCTTGCGATTTGAAGCTAGAAACACAAGGTAGTTCGGTTTTTGTGTGATGTTTATGTTTTGGACAGATTGTGACACGTTTCGAGTTAGGCTACGAAATTTCACAGAGATGATCTACACATGAAAATATGAGATCTGTGAAATTTTGGTAATTTTTGGACAAAGGATGAATATTTGGTGAATTTAATGCTCGGTTTTGGCCAAAAATGGTGAAAAATAGTTAAATATCATGAAAAATTCTGGACAATTCCAGATAAGCTTTTTATAACATGTAAAAGTCACAGACAAAATTTTAGGTCAGTTGGAGAAGTTTAAGTAGGCTTTTCGGTTAAACGAGTTCTAGGGTTTTCTAGCCCGGTTTTAGTGAAAATGGCATATAAAAAGGGATTTTGGTTTTGGAAAAATTACAGAGGACTATGTGGATGGCAGGGGTCATCCAAGAAAAATTTGGGATTTTTCTAAGATCGTTCGGTATTTACGACATATTTAGTGTTTAAATGGTGTTTAAAAATAGATAAATAAATTTTAAATATAAAAATTAATTCTGGAAATATTTTTATAAAATTCCTCACTGTCAAAAAGTGATTTGTGCAAAATTTCAAGATCCGAGACTAAACGGATAATTATTTGTGCTAAAAAGAAAATAAAAAGAAACTTTTAAAGCTTAAAACGCGTAAACCGGTAAAGTTCGGCTAAGCGAGCTGACTGGTGTATAAAAACCCTAAAAACGAACTATTTTCATATAGTTGAATTAAACAAGTAAAAATAAATCATCCGAAAATAATTCGGATGATTTGGGTATTTTTATCCGATTTAACAGTTTCCGGTGCACTAAAGACGGAAACGGGTCCCGCGGCCAATCGGGGTGACTAAACCGAGCTCTAAGTTCACAACTTTAATTAAATTATTAGTCAAAAACCATTTTTTGGGTCGTGTGTGACCAAACTCATTTTTGAAACGTAAAAACGGATAACCGTGCTAGGCACGCAAAACGGGAAAATGAACTTGTAGTAATTTTAACTATTGAACACTAAACGATATCACAATCTGAGTCCGGAGAAGTGTATCTGGGTTAACATTGCCCCCAGAACGGGTACAGTACTGGGTTAACAGTGTCCCCAGAAGTACCGGTTAACACTGTTAAAGTTATATTAATAGTGATTGTATAGTAAGGAACTTAGGGATCGTATTACAGATCCGGATTAAAAGCTTGCGTACTATGTTGTGTTACCTGCTTGTTTACGATAAGGTGAGTTTCACGAGCCCCTTTTTCTGAATTGTTTTTAAATATTTTCTCGGGGCGGAAGCATGTTACTACTCAAATGTTTAAGTACATACTGAACGCATGGATTTGCGTGGATTTATATATATATTTTATTGTACGGGAATCGTACGGAAATGTACTAAGATGGTAATTGTCTGAGTTGCTAACATTCTAAGGCCCCGGAACACGAGTGATTAACTGAAAGCCGGTAGAGTGTGGATAGTACTATTGGTCTGACAAACCCAACTGGTCCGGCATGGATTTGCTGATGTTTCCCAGCCAGTTGCACATGTCTATTTTGTTGTTATTTATTTTGCTATGTAATGTTAGACATAGCGGTTTGGGGCAGGTCCGTGGGCGGGGGATATGCCACGGGGGTTGTGTGTGATAGTCAGAGGTTTCACTTGTGGGCTCAGCATAATTACATCGCTAATATATAATTATGATAATGATTTATCACTGTTTACTTAAATTAGTGAAACTCACCAACTATTCGTAGTTGACCCGTTTTCTTTACATGCTTTTTAGGTACCCCAAACTGGAATAATTGCTACATGCTTGACGATGCGTGCTTTTATTGGAAGTTTAATGATCTTTTTGTATTAAATATGTTAATGTAATGTTGGTAAAACTTATGTGCTATCGCCTAGACGGGAACTAAACTCGGAAAAATGTAATATGATGTAAATTAATGTAGTGGTGTTTTCTTTATAAGCAATAATGTTGATATCAGACGTGTCTGTTGCATCCCGTTTACGTTTCCGCTGCGGTTACGGGGTGTTACAAGTCCACCATATGCTATGGTGGAGTTGTGGTAGCCTACAATGGCTATCGTATCAAACAACGTTTTTTTATATTCTTGACACTCGTACGCCTTTTCGCACCCCATTTTGCATTCCTTTAAGCCTAACTTGATTCCTTTCCATCTTAAATACTCCGACTTAGCTCCTTTAAGCTCTGAACACCTGTAAACATAAAACCACTCAAAGTAATCGTGTACGACGCATATAAGCAATTAAAATACACCATATCACAAACTTAGAACACGCTCTTTTATCCAGACATCACATCCCCACATCTATCCTTTTTTCGTCCTGAAAAATATTTACAATGGAATCAGAACCAGAAATTGTCTCTACCAAACAATTAGGTTATTTTAATTAATGACATACTAACACAAAAACTGCGATCACCAGTATTTTTGTCCAATTAAACCCATGCCCTAATACTTACCGGGACAAATAAGGTGTGACAATTCATTAGTTCTTGTGATTAAGCGGGACCCACACAAAAAACACCTAAATCCGCCTTACCACGCTTCATTATGGTTTTGCCGAGTCAGACCACCCCAACTTGACGTAAACCTATAAATCAGCTGATCAAAACTTTGCACAACAACGAGTATAGTTTTTAAGCCCATATGTAATTGCTAAGACAATCAAATATATTGTTGTACACCTAAACTCAAGCATCAAAATCTACCAGAATAGCCATTAGATATAGTTAAGGTACAATTAAGTAACTACCTAGCAAGTGGTCCCCACTATATGACATACCCTCATTATCAAGAAACACCCCGGAGTACATCATCCAAGATTAATATTCACGATTTCATATGTAGGGTTTACATACGTTAAATCTCAGGTAGTTTCTTTCTTATCGGTATGGAACGTGCATGAGAGACCAACATATGACTAACAGTGAGAGTGATTAACTCAATTGTTCAAGTGCACGATGAAGTACCTAATTATCATTTATGACTTTTTATCACCATTTTGAATAACTGATTTGCATTTGTTGTTTCAGCAGTAGTAACTGCGGGTTTAGATTTTTAGCTAAATTTAGAATTTGTAAAACCACTTAGGTAATACAAATACCCAGATGCCAAATTGCATAAAGACCCAAAATCTCAGAACCCTGAAACATCCTATCAATACATGATTTAAGGCCATATAACCATACGCCGTGAAGCGTTAACCACTTAAACTATAAGTATGTCCATTTTAGTTTATATCACAAGCCATCTAGCATACTCTAACGTTAAGCCTATACAAGCATCGTACAATAGTCTATTCATATTTTTAGTAAAAATTATATTTTGGTGATCAAACTAACAAAAGTCTTGAGCATGGCCTGACCTTTCCTCCCATTCATTACGCAGGCTTATGTAGGCAAACAAAACCCAAAGGTGTCTCCCACAAAAATCAAGCAATTAAAAGTTCAATTAAGTCAACAACCAAACCGTCCTTTCATTCTTAAAAGATGAGCCTACCGACACATCCCAAGTTAATTGTATTTATGTCTTTGATTATCTCATCTTTATACTAGTTTTGAAAAACAATTCCATTTTTTCAATCATTTTCCATTGAAAAAAAAAATTAAAATTAGAGTCTTTATGTTGGGTCAAAGATTTGACATGATATGACTTAAGAGAGATTGGAATCTTCTCAACACTCCTCTGATATGGTTAAGTAAGGAAACCGAGCACACTTGGACCTCCTAGCAAGGTTTTACTAGTTCTAGCAAGGTATTTTGCCTTTCGGCAAGGTTATCTTTTTGATGTCTTCTTAAGAGATAATCCGATCAGGGTTCACTTTGTCTAGGAAAGATGTTCTTCAAGTCAAGCACAGTTTCTTTACCAGAAAACCCTTGACTAAACCAAGCTTATAAAGCCAAGTATTTGCAAGGTTTCATCAATAAACAGTAGTACGAGCATGCTGATGTGTGTACAACAGTGCTCTCACAAAACTAAGCTTTAAATTTAGTAAACGAAATTCCTAAAGAAGCCACACAAAACCGGCAAGTGTACCGATCACTAATAGTATAGCACTAAGGAAGTCCGAGTGTCGAACACAAGGACACGTGAAAACGTATCTAATACTTAACCCTAATAAGAGTCACCTAAGAATAATATATTTTTTTAAATGATTATTTTATATTTAACTACTTATCCTAACTTACTTTAACTTAAAAGACTTAAATTAAGAGAACTGGACGAAACTGTGAAAATACGATTTATCAATGGGAAAAAACGTCTACCTACTTTAGCCACTCATTGATTTTGGACAGCACCTATTATTCAAATTAAACATCATATAACTCAACATAAACATAATAAAACTCATTCAATGATCAAGAACAATCAAACACAATTCAATCTCTAAGTTACTTGCAAAACAATCCAACAAAAAGATCAAGTTTACAAGTTATGAATCTTGAACAAAAACACAAAGTTTATGAGAGTAATACTTAATATTATGGATGAGTTTATTGATGAAAAATACCCCGAGCTGCTGTACCGAAACGCCCTTGGCTGCCTCCATTCTCCTTAGCTTCAAAAACCTTTTTTTACTTTCTTCCTTGGCGTCCACTGTTGCGATCGTATTTGTTGTAGAGGTCTTGGCTTGAATATATATATTAAACTTGTTGTAATTTACGTGGGATTTGATTTCAGCCACAAAACCACAATAAAACTTTATGTCTCCTAAAAAGTAACACACTCACAACAACTCCTATCCGACCACCCAAGATCGACAAATTCAACAAACTGATTTCTGTCATTCTTCCTGATTCTGATCGGCACTTGTACTAGGGGCTAGGGTTCTTTTATTTTTTTCTTTACTTAATATAATATTGCATGAAAGGCTTGTATCTTGTGGGCTTGGGTCGGGCCTTGACTTGTAGTATTAAAACTTGATCAATTAAGCCCCTAGAGTCGTCAAACTTTACTTTCTTTTCCATCAACTTTCATAACCTACAAGTAACATTCTATCTTTGTAAAATTAAGCGAAAACCACCCATAACTCTTATTAATTAAACAATTAAGCACGTAAAACATGACAAAACCATAAGGAAAGTAAGTGTGTTTTACAACACATCACATGCTTGAAGAAAGTTGATCAAGAAATACTCTAAGTACTTTCTCTAGCAAGGTTCAACCCCGAGCAAGCTACAGTGCTACTAGCATAGGTTAAATAGTGTTACCAGTATAATTGAGTTTGCTTAATAAGTTATCTTTTAACAAAGGGTTGAACGGATTCATGAAGAACATTTTGTTCGTAGGACCATATCAAGCAAAGTTTGCTATTGTCAAGAAGATTGAAGTCTGCTATGTGAGTATTTTCTTAGGAAAATACTCTAAGTAAAGTTTACCCGGAAAATTGTTTCTGGCACACTTCAAGGTTACCAGGTCTACTCGAAGAAGACAAACGGCACAAAGTCTACCCGGAAGACCTGTTTTTACACTTAGAATGTTTTGTAATCTGTTTTATGATTAAGTGCCAATCATCAGGGTTTCTAGAAGACTGGACAGCTGTCAGGTGGTGGCAGACCTATAAATAGAATAATTTAGGGCACGCCTACCACAGATTTTAGCCACTTTACACTTTGCAGACCTAACGAATATTCCTGAGGAAGTGTGACGGCTGTCCTAAGATTTGTACGGATAAACATTTCTTACAAGAAACCCTAATTGATTTACATTTGTATGAAACTTTCTACAAATGGAAATCTTTTGAGTTATTGTTTGGGTTTGTTACATTTAATAATCTTTAAGCAACAGATAGTGTTTGTTAGTGATTCCACCGTTAACAAATATCTATTCTTACCTTAAATAGCAAAGTCATCAACCTTCTTGTCGACACATTTATTGTGTGGGTTGTGACATTTATTGTGAGTTTGAGTGATCAATACGCGACCGACAAGTGGTATCAGAGCTTGTTTGTTGCTGTTTGGGTGAAGAATCGTTGCTTATTGTTGATTATTTGAAGATGAAGAATGACGAGAGCTGAGTACTGTTCCATTGAATCCTGACGTCAGCAACCTTGTTTTCTCTTCATTCTTCCAGATCTGCAATATTAGGTGTCTTCTTTCACTTGGTTTACATAAAGTTTGAATTTTTATTATTAGATCTTGCTCCAATCGAACCAGATACATCAGATCTGAAAAGTTCTCTCAGATCTAATTGTTTTTCACATTCGATTTTTTACTCTGTTTGACTTTTCTTCTGTTTTAGATTAAAATTATTTAACAAAAATGTCTGGTTACGAGGAGTAGGAGGTCTCCACTAACAAAATTCCTGGGCTCTATGGACAGGAAAACTATGTTAAGTGGAAAGTTTTGCTTGAGGCCGCGGTTTGTTACAATGACATGGACATGAGGAATTCCATCAAGAATGGACCATATGTACCAGAAACAAGAGCAAATGTAAACCAAGCCATTGGTGATAGGATGAGGAAAATTGATGATCGAGCTCTTGTTATGATCAAGTTGGGTCTGTCTTGGGAAATTCTGACCAAGGTTGCATATCATACAACTGCCAAGGCTATGTATGATGCAACTCTTGAAATATTTAAAGGGAATTCTGAGATGAAGAAATCAAAAGGGCAAGGCTCAAGCAACAGCTTGAAAGATTCAAATATAAAGAATGTGAAAGGCTGAAATCAATTCTTGAAAGATATTTGGCCATTGTGAATGAACTCAGAACAACATACTATGTGATGACTGATTCTGATCTTAACACCAAACTGTTGTCCTCTTGGCCTAAGGAGTGGTACAAAGCAAGCAAGTTCATCATTGAAAAGCCAAATTTTGAATAGCTCAAGCTTGATGATTTAATTTTTTCCTCCAAGCTGCTGAAATAAAAATGATAGAGAATGAGATGATAAAAAAAGAAAGACCTTGTTTCCAAGTGACAAACACAAATTCACTCATTGCTCCTATGGGAAACTTAACCACCAAAAACCAACAGCAAAATACCTATCATTGATGAACCTACTGAACTTGGTAGTGATGCACCAAAGGCATTTGTTGGTGGTAGTTCAAGTAACCAAGGAAGCCAATCAAGGTTCAATGTCCAAATCATTAATGATAATGATTCAGCCTCCATGGCTAGTGGACATTTGCTTTATGCTAGAGGAAATGGTGGTCAACGAAGTGAAACTCAAACATTGTTTTTAATGTTCACAGACTCCAACAATGCTTTTGTGGCAAAGAATATGGTTCACACTAGCATTGTTCAAGATGATTTAGAACAGATTGATGCAGATGATCTTGAAGATATGGACCTGAAATGGCAAGCAACAGTGCTAGCTCTTATAAGCAAAAGGCTGTATAATAGGACCGGTAGATGTCTTCTATCAGGCCCTAATGAAAGAATTGGGTTTGATAAGTCAAAGGCCATTTGTTATAACTGCCTACAGCCTGGGCACTTTGCTATAGAGTGCAATCAGCCAAGAAACTTTCAAGGGAATTAGTTTCAGAACTAGCAACCAAGAAATCAGAATCAGTATCAACAGAACCAGCCTAGAAATACCAACTACACCAACTTCAACAATCCCAACATTAACAACTACTACCAGCAACCTCAAATGAACAATCAGTAGGTAGTACCTCAGAACCAGAACTTCCAGAGAAACCTTAACTAAAACCCTCCAAATTTCCTAAACCACAACAACAGAAACAACCAAAACCAGCCCAGAAACCAAGGGAATGTAGCACTTGCTGCTTAACAAGAAGGTGGTTTAGATTGTAGTGATCATGCAGATGACATAACAAAGGCCAATGTTGCTTTCATGGAAAAAATGGAAAATGAAGCTGGATCTTCTTCTTCTCAGGTACATCCAAACTCTACAACTGAATTACTTGAAACAATTGATGCATTGAATGTGAAAGTAGGCATGTTGGAGAGTGAATGCTTCAAAAAACAGAGCATGATCAATCTCTATCAAGCTAGTGATGTGACATATGAAGAAAAGATCAAAAGCCTTGAAGAAGATTGCATGAACAAATATAGGACTCAGTCATGGTATGTGACTGAGATTGAAGGACTAAAGAAGATGGTTATTGAAGAAAAGGTGAGAAATACCACATTGCAAGTTGAAGTTGAGTTTCTGAAGAATCTAGTTTCCACTAGAAACATATGTGGTATTTTGAACAAAGTTAAAGAAGAAGACAAAAACAAAGTTGTTCCTCCACCTTTTAACAATAGCTATTCTCTTAAAGTTGACAAGGAGAAAAGGGAGGCTTATCTCAATCAATTCAGAGATGTGTTTAAAGACAAGGAAGATTTCATTGAACATTATGAAAAAGTTGTTGATGAACAAGGAGAATTTTTTTTGAAAGAATATGAGAAAGATGAAAAGTCAATTGGTGTGCAAGTTTCTGAAGATGATTTCAATGAAGATGATTTGAACAAGGATGATTTAAGTGACTTAAGTGATCAAGTTTCAAATGAAGAAATCCAAGCTGCAGAAAGAAACAGAAGGATGAAGAAGCCTGACTCAATTGATCAACTTCTATTATTGCCTCTTATTACACCAAAAATGAAGAGACTGAATGAGAAGATGAGAAGAGAACAAAGGTGACTTACAATGCTGTAAGGCCACCAAGCAGAGAAGTATTGAGAAAAATCTAGAGCAACAACAAGAAGAATCCTAAAGAAACATTTGAAAGTGATCAGTTTATTCCAATATACCCTGTCTTCTCAAGTCAAGAATTATTTGACATTGGAGAGGTTGAAACCATGGAGGAATATGAGAAAAGACAATCAAGACATAAGGGAAACTTGGATGAAGAGCCTATGAACTTACAGAAAATAATCTTTTGTGAAAAGCAAGATTGAAAGAAAGGACATAAAAATTGAAGAGTTTGTGCCTTTCTCAATTGATTTTGATGGTCTCAAGACAAAGAAAACACTTGGAATTGAACCACCCAGACCAAGTGAGAGATTCAAAAAGGGAAATGTTTATGAAAGTCAAGGAAAAGTGTGATGTAAGAAATGTGTTGAATATGGTCACCACACTGATTCTTGTCATGAGAGGTTCACTTTCAAACCATTCCATGTTCAAGATGAAACAAAATTTGGTTAACCATTTTGTTTTCTACAAACAGAAATATGATGAATATTTAGGAAAAGGAAAGGTGTGTGAACAGGTGAATGAGAACAAGGTTGAACCAAAGGATGTTGAAAGTTTGAAGAAAGATGAGAAAGGTGTAGAAAAACCAAAGAAGAGTGTGACAGACCAAGTCAAAAGAAACAATGTTACTATCAAAACCTGATTATGCTGTGAAAAGAAACATACAGCCATTGAGAATTGTTCCTAATCAGAACTCAAGATCAGTTAAATCTGATGATTCTAAAATATCACCAAACAATGGGAAGAAAGGAAAAAGGGATGCCTTCTCAAGAAAGAAACCAAAATAATTGAATGGTGATGAAAAGTTTCTAATGAAAAATGGGTTTGATCCTCAAGGATTTCTATGGAAACCAAGAGGTGAAGTTCAAGAAGTAAAGAAATTTGATGTGAGAGATTTTACTTGTGAAAAGGATTATGTGGTGCAAGAGTGCAAAATCAAAATTCCTTATGTGAAAACTCCAAGTCCAACAGACAGTGGATATGAAACTGATGAATCTGATGCTTGTGAAGCTGTTTATGAAGATCCCAAGCCTATCTCTTTCACATCCAATGCAGTTATTGTTATTGAAACTGATGATTTGCAAGTTGATTCAACTTGCACTTCACCTTCCAACTAATCATTCTCTTTGATTTGTGCAGGAACAGTCCACTCCACTGAATGAAGTATGGTACATGGATAGTGGGTGTTCTAGGCACTTGACTTATGACAAAAGGTCACTTGTTAATTATGAAGAGAAATTTGAGGGTCCAATAGCTTTTGGTAGTGATGAGAATGGTGGCAAAATTGTTGGAAAAAGGGATTCTAACCAATGGTAAGGTGTCATTTGATAATGTTTTCTATGTAGAAGGATTACGATATGACCTCTTAAGCATATCCCAAACGTGTGATAAGGGTTATAAGGTGGGATTTGATGATTCACACGTTTCATCCTCAAACCTGAATTTGTAATTTCACCTGACATGATTATGATGATGGCTCCAAGGAAAGGCAATCTATGTGAACTGAACATGAAAGAATTTGTTTCCAGAGGAGGTACCTGTTTTGTTTCTAAAGCCACTGAAAATGAATCAAAATTGTGGCATAGAAAACTCTGTCATGTCAACCTTATGAACATGAACAGATTGGTGAAGGGTGAGCATGTAATTGGTCTACCTACAAGAGAGTTCAAGTTAGATGACAATTGCATCTCATGTTAAAAGGGAAAGCAGCACAAGTCTTCACACAAGACAAAACTCATTAATACAATGTGCTTGAGATGCTTCACATGGATCTTTTTGGTCCTGTAAGTGTTCCAAGTATAGGCAAAAAGAGATACTGTCTTGTGATAATTGATGATTTCTCAGGATACATTTGGTTTTATTTCCTAAGTACAAAAGATGAGGCTACTGAGTTGATTAAGAGTTGTGTGACTAGGGTTGAGAATCAACGTGATGCAAGGGAAAAGATCATGAGAAGTGACAATGTTACTGAGTTCAAAAATGGAGTAAAGGAAGAATTCTGCATTGCTAAAGGAATTTTATAACAATTCTCAGCTCCAAGAACTCTTGAACAAAATGGTGTTACAAAAAGAAGGAACAGAACACTCATAGAAGCTACAAAAACCGTGCTAGCAGATGCTTTCCTACCTGTTACTTTTTTGGCAGAAGCAATCAATACAGCCTGCTAGGTTCAGAATAGTGTACTTCTCAACAAAAGTCAAGACAAGACTTCTTATGAGATTTTGTTTAAGAGAAAGCCCTACATCAAGTTTCTCAAGCCATTTGGATGAAAATGTTCACTATTGAACACCAAGGATTATCTCAATAAATTTTAAGCTAAATCCTTGGATTGCTTCTTTGTTGGTTACTCAACACACTCAAAAGCTTAAAGAGTATATGTGAAAGATCATTTGAGTATGACTGAATCTTCTAATATTGTATTCAATGAAAATCAATTCAATTCAGTTGATGGTGCTGCATGGTTTTTTGATCTTGAAAAGCTGATCAAGTTCTTCATAATTTATCTTGAGGACTTTGATGAAGCTATGTATAAGACTAGTGTGAATGTAGAGGAAACTTCAAAGACACTTGACTTGGACAAGATATGGTTAAAAGTTGCTGGAAAAAGGCCTGTATACAACTTCATTAGGCATCCTTCAACTCCTGAAAAATGAACAAGCTCAAGTTCAAGTTCAAGAACATGATCAAGATCAAGTAAATTAAGACAATCAATAAAATCAAGATGATCATGTTTTGAATGAAGTAGATCCTAACAATAAAGATATGATGGATGACGAACCAACATACCCGTTTGAGCACATGCACAACATGTGTACTTTGTTACAAGTTACTCCAGGCAATGAGGAGGTGGCTCATATGATATGGTAGCTCCAAAGATCGAATATACTCTTTGCCTTAACAGACTGCCCCATGATATATAGAAATCATTTGCTAGATTTCTAGCGCTCAGCCACATTACACGATGATGTAAATGGTCGGCGTTCGAAAGCTACCGTGGCAAGGCAGGAGATTCGTATAACTGAAAGATTAATCAGAACCTGCTTACAATTACATGATGATGATCATAATTCGATTCAATTTACAACTGATCATCTGTTGAAGATTTTTGTGCAAACTATGGGTTATCAAGGGAATGTCAAGGAAGGACAGTTCTAGAAAGGAATGTTCCCAAACCTGTATAAGTTTTTGATTCACCACATCATTCAGGGCTTTGCCCCTAGAAAGGGATCTTGGACTCTCATTAGTCGAGATTTGGCAAATGCAACTGTTGCCATAGTTTATGATCTACCATTCAATTTTTCGAAGATGATTTTTGAATGGATGGTGAGCATATTGAAGAAGCCGAATAAAGAAAAATTCCTAGCCTATCCCAGATTTCTGCAAATAAATTTTAATAATAAGCTACAAGATTTACCCACAATGGGTACAACACATGTGATGTAGAATCCAAATGTTTATAAACGGATTGCTAATCTGGAAAGCCCAAGAAGATTCAATCCAAATGCTGAGTTTCATATGTTACCATGGTTGGTTAACCATGATGCTGAAATAATGCTAGTTCCCGATTTAACCTCAGAGGAGGAAGATGTTGAGGAGAATGATTATGATTCTGATGAGTCCGGTGATGATGATGATGATGATGATGATGGATATGAACATGAGGGGGAGTTGGAGGAGATCTTGTTGATGTTGCACATGTTCAAGGGGAGGATCAGCCTTTACCCACACCACCACCAACACCTTTACCTACACCACTAGTTACATCACCTTCACCACCAGCACAAACAGAAACATATATACCATCCTCACCAACCTCACCACTAACCCAAAGCCCACCTGAAACCATAAACCAAATACCACCTCAAACCATTGACCAAACTACATCCCAACCTTTAACCCAAACCCAAACCATTACCCAAGACCGAACCCAGCCAACACATGAACCATATATTCCACAAATACTTCCTACATACTTACAAAACTTTCCTCCCACACAAATTCAATCCCCATCACACTCCCAAACTTTAGACCAACCCAACCAACCCACATTCACAATAATCCATTCCAGAACCCTTACAGTACAAAACATTAACCATTTACTCTCAACAAGCACAAACTTAATTGAAAGCCCAAGCCCTCCCACTGACCCAATCCAAACACAAACCCAGACCATAAATCTACCAACCAATCCTATGCCTGATCGTTTCTCTGACTCACCACCTAATACCCCTCCCTATGGTCATTATGTTTTCAAAAGAAATCTTGATTTGATATGTGAAAATTTGGAGTTAAGATGAGAAAATGCTGAGTTGAGGAAAGAAAATTTTGGCTTGAAAGAACAGCTGGCCCAAGCTCTTCTGAAAATTCAAACACTTAAGGCAGAGGTTGAGAAGACCTCAGCTGCCCCAAAACAGGGCGAGAATATCCAAGAGGCCACTGTTGCTGATGTGATTGCTGATGATGAAATGGTGGATGTGGTAGTCGAGAATGTGACTGACGGACTAAAAAGTATTCTGAATACTTATGCTGATAGTGATGTTGAGGAGAGTGATGAGAGAATGATTTTTGATGAAGACTATGAAGGTGATAAATCTGGTGGTGATGAACAGAATTATGATGTGAATGATGAGGTCTTGAATACTCTTTATGGAGACTTTGATGATGATTTGTTAAGGAAGGAAAAGGAGATTGAGGCAGAGATGGAAATCAAAACACTGATAATGTGGTAACAACAAAAGCAATAGAAACTGATGTTGTTACTGATGTTATGACTGATGACATTGCGACAAATGTTTTGACTGATGTGATGGATGAGGGTGCTGCAACTGAGGAACCGATCTTAACTAAACAAGAAACTCATGAAGAAGGTTCCAAGAAGGTTGAGCATGACAAGGAAATGGAAGATTTGTCAGATGATATTGACAACTTTCCCCATGAAACTGAAGAAGAAAAGAAAAGGAGATTGGAGAAGGGGAAAGCAATAGCTGATGATGAAGAAGAGCCTGTTGTTACACAGGAAGTAACTGTTGATGATAAAGAAGATGAAAATACTAAGGCTGCCAAAAGGCTTGAAAAAGTGATAAAGGAAACAAAGGAGAGGGGATTTATTGCCCAAACCTTAACTGCAGAAGATCTGACAGAGCAAGAGAATTTGATTGAATAAGCCAACATCGCCAAAACTTTGGATCAAGAAGGGGAAGAAGAGCAGGAAGTTACTAAAATGTTGTTAAAAATGAAACAAGCTGAAGAATTTGACAACACTCTAGCTATAGTACTAAGCAAATTCAGTCAATCTCAGTTTGAACCTCAGAATGAAGATAAAGATAAAACCACCTTTGAAAAACTAAATAAAGAATTTGTTGATCATGGGGTAACTAAAGAAACTATTGAAACATTACTGAAAAAGGTTTCCAAGATACATGATGAATTTACATCCAAGTTGTCAGAAGAAAGGAATAGCAATGAAAAGACATACACAAGAAAAAGGAAAAGGTATGATGATCCTGGTTTTTTTGTTTTAAGTCTCCAAGGAACAGGAAAGCCCTTTGATGCATGTTCCTATTCAAATGATTACGCCTGAAGATATACCTAGCCTAGAAGAACCAAAACTTGATGAAGTAGATGAGTCAACCGAAAAGGAAGACACTAATGATATTTTGTCCCCTCAAGTTCAAATGACTGATGAACATAGGTCAAATATCCAACAAAGCCTGGATGAAGCTAGAAGGAGCAATCCTTTGATAATGAAACTAATGAGATTTGGATATGGATTTGAAAGATTAGCTTTTCTATCAGATGAGGAGTTACAAAAACTGATTGATAAGGAAGATTATGAGATAAGGAAGACAATTGAAAAGAAAATTAAAAATTCAATGAGGTATAGAGAGTATTTGATAAAGCAAGGACTCAATGAGAAAGATCTGAACATAATGAGTTTTGATGAATTGCAAAGAAATTACAATACAACCAGAGAAACAATTTAAAGAGAGGAAAAGGAGAGGTTTGAAAGAGAAAGGAAGTTAGATGAAAAGATAGATGTTGTGTTGAAGAAGTATGGAGGAAATGTAAATACTTGGTTGATAGAGGAATGGCTCCTGAGTTGGTTGACAGTATGACAAAAGAAACAGTTGAGTCTCACTTCAGAAGATTATCCATGAAAGATCAACCAGAACCCTCTTCAAAAAGACCAAGAATTGTAATTGGCCGATAAGATCAAAGGGGATAAGAAGAAAAGATGGGAAGATGAACAATTGATTTTGTTGGAAAGGCTGATGGAAGCCAGTGGGATTAAATGAGCTTGAAGGGATGAGCAGATCAGACAAGATTTTTCTACTATTGTTTGAAATGGAGAAAGATAATTTGGAAAAAGCTGAAGCATCTAAGACTCCTATCCCTGTGGAAATTAAACCAGAACCTGTTGAATACAGAGATCCATGGGAGGATTAGGAGATGATTAAATTGTTGAAAGAAGGAATGAGAAACAAAAATATGAAAGAAAATGTGTTTGATATGTTGGGAAGTGCATAACTAAAAGAGTTGTTTAATGAACAAAAGGCTGAATGGGAAAAGTTGTTGGAAACAAGGAAACCCAAGAAGCTTCAGAGCTGGACCTGGTGGAGTACAGTTTGTTCTAGCCAGTCAGAGATGGAGGTGAAGATCTCATCACTCTAATGAATATGCTTGCTGAAATGGAAATTGAAGTGTACAAAACGAAATTTAAAATAATGGGAGGCACTAAACCTATGAAGTCTATTCCTACAAGGCCCTCAGCTTCAAGAGGACAAAGATCAAATGTGCCTAGAAGAGTTGAAACACAAAGAAAAGAAAGGCCACAAACTTATGTGGACTTACAAATAAAACTCTTCCATGACTCTGTCTCTCAAACATTGAAAGTTGTAATGAAAAGTTAAGAACTGAGAGAAATTATTTTCAAGGACGATTTTTCAGAATTCAAGAGAGAGCAACTTGAAGAAATGACAACTCTGGAGTTGTATAACTACCATAACAGGAACAAACTTGCAGGTAGACAACAAAATGAGCTGTCTAAGCATTTGAGATGAGAAGCAGGGATGGGATTCCCTTTGTTAAATCAAAAGAAGAAGTGGAAGTTCACTAATGATTAAAAGACCAAGAGAGACAAGAGATTAAGTGACATATGGCATGCTGAATTTGAGTATCTCTCAAAAATCAAGAATAAAAATCCACTTGCAAACTTGAATACTTGCATCAGTATGAGAAGAGAAATGACAAGGCCCAATCATGATGTCCAGAAGACTAGTAGGATTACACAGATTGACTACAACAAAAAGGAAGACTCCTACATTCTTCGAAACTCTGATGGACTTATCTTGGGTATAATCAAGACTGATGAAGACCTTACCTTCCTGCACGATGAGGATTTAAGAGACATAATGAATTGGACAGTTCCTGAAAAGCATTCTCATCAACATCAACGTTTATTTTCAAAGACAAAGCAGGAGGAGTAAGAGTAGATCGAAGACAGACAGCCTATAACTCCAGAAAATAAAGACTTTGTTTTAATTTAGGCTTTGCTTTGTAATGTTTACGGACATAATTTGAAATATGAAATATTTTGATTTTGTAGTATATTTTGATTTTGATTTAATATGTATTTTGACTAAGTGTATTTAACCTTAGAGATGTTTTGAGACAGTTGAGGTGTTCCAATCTAGGGGGAGATTGTTGGGTCAAAGATTTGACATGATATAACTTAAGAGAGATTGGAATCTTCTCAACACTCCTCTGATAAGGTTAAGTAAGGAAACCGAGCACACTAAGACCTCCTAGCAAGGGTTTACTTTTCTTAGCAAGGTATTTTGCCTTTAGGGAAAGGTTATCTTCTTGAAGTCTTCTTAAGTGATAATCCGAGCAGAGTTCACTTTGTCTAGGAAAGGTTGTCACACCCGGCCCTAAACGGCGGAAACAGCCGGGTGCGCGCGAGTGGGAATTGATAATCAAGCACGGGTCATTGCAAACATTCAAATAAGTTTTCCATTGCGCATGAAATGTCTAGTACAAAATACATTACATTGTTTAGAATTACATATAAAAACATCCACATATGAAAAACGTTGAAGATTTCCGCGCCATATCCCCTTACACGGCGGGAACAACCACGCGTGTGGAAGGGATAGAACTAAAATCTTCCAAAAACCATTTTATAGATGTTCTGCGTGAAGTGCTCTATGTGTGACTCCTTGCGCTACTAATTATCACCTGAAAGACACGTAAAAACATTTGAATCAGTATAAACTGAGTGAGTTCACAAGTTTTGGTGACTTGATAAATCGTATTGCATCATATCCTTGATAAAACCATATTGAAACATATTTCTGATAACATCATTAAAACATATGCTTGATAAAGCCGTCCCGCGGGTTACGCGCGGACATTTCTGAAAACCGTGCTCGTCCATGCAAAGTGGCGCTGCCACTACGAGCTAAAACAATACCGTCCCGCGGGTTACGCGCGGACGTTGTGCTCGGAAAACTAGGCGCTCGTCCATGCAAAGAGGTGCGACCCCTACGAGCGGGCTTTACAACCAGTAGTACTACCCCATGACCATACTAGGCACTCGTCTATGCAAAGAGGTGCGACCCCTACGAGCGGGTTGATCAAACACAGTAGTCCCTACCCTTAGAGTTCCATTGACGAAGTGATCACTTTCTAAATCTTGCGCACTCACATTGAAAACCAAGATAAACACCATGAACAGATAATCGTTTGCATTGCTTGTAAATATACCATGACAAAACATAATTTAAACACGTGTCCCTCGCCCCGAAAACAGTTTAAAAACAGTGAAAATAGGGGCTGTGAGACTCACCTGTGATTCTTGTTAAGTGATGGTTTAGAGAGAGATTAAACGAGATTCGGGTTTCCTGATGTTAGCCTCGAAATTGGAAGTCTAGCGATGGAACTGGAAACGGATGCTTGGGAGATGGTTAGTGCAGAATTGCAGGTTTAAGAGAGGAGTTTGAAGTGTGTTTGTGTGATATTTTTATTCAAGAATTGATACTTATTTATAGGCAAATTCAAAGGAACACAATCCCTTGATTTAGGGGATTGAAATCTTATTTATATTGGGTGTAATGATGACAAGGTATGGGGTTTATTATTATTTATTTTAGGGATGGGGGTGATGGTCCTAGGGAGTGGTTATAAAGATTCTGATGGATTTGACAGTACATGCAGGACTGTGGTTGGTGAGAGTAGGTGCGGCTGACAGCTGACATTTCGTGTTACAGTATACTTTTCCTGGTACTGTTGTCAGTGTGCAGTCAAAAGGTAAAAATCTCTGAAACACGCAATTGGTTCTTTCTGGGCGGGGGTAATCCCCTTACATCTGAAGAATAGACTAAGTGTTTTGTGCGTGTAGCCTTGCGCGTATAGCCTTCTGCGTGAAGGCCATTTCTTTGAACGTTGTGGGTCCGGCGGCTCCAGTTGGTCTTCGCGCAAGTGTCCTTGTAACGAATCCTGCGCGTATCACTGCGCAGGCGTCCTTATAAGGAATCCTTCGGGTCCATCTGGCTCTGCTGGAACCAGCGTTCTCAGAGTTTATTAACAGGGTGAACTTTTGGATTTAAGTGAAAAGGTGGTTGGTTTCTGTGCAGACGTTCATGCGTAAAGGGTTTAGTTTTAAGGTGTCCCGCGGGGATTCTTCCCGCAGGTGTCGCACATAACTCCTTTTTATTTGATGCGGGTAGATGCGTAACCTTCTCGTAGTCAGGGACGTTGAGTTTCATTTGTAGATTCTCCATGAGGTCTTGGTATTTCAACATAGTGATCAGTTATGTTGAAGTCAATTCCATCTTGGAGCTTCAAACAAACTAGCTCTCAATGTTCCCGCCATGCGGGGAGGTTAGTTCCCTTTCCGCACGCGCACAAATGATTTGGGTCTTAATTAGGAAATTAGGATATTGTTTGAACATAGTTTTACTTATTGATCATTGAAGAGGTATGCAACCCATTAGACAGAAACGACATAAAATTAAGTTGTCATGAAAACACAACAAAAACCTGTGCGCGTGGCGCATATAACATATGCCCGCGCTGATCATATCATGGCGCGCATCGCATCCGCGCATGGCGCATATAACATATGCCCGCGCTGATCATAACATGGCGCGCATCGCATCCGCGCATGGCGCATATAACATATGCCCGCGCTGATCATAACATGGCGCGCATCGCATCCGCGCATGGCGCATATAACATATGCCCGCGCTGATCATAACATGGCGCGCATAATATTCTCAATCACCTAATAATTAGGTTGATTACTTGGTTTATGGGATTGGGAAATTACCAGGTGTCACATTCTCCCCCTGTTAGGAGAATTTCGTCTCGAAATTAGGAGGTGTCGCTGGTAGGAGCTATTCTTTGGAAGAGGTATGGGTACTTTTTGCGCATTTGGTCTTCTCTTTCCCAAGTGAATTCAGGTCCACGCTTTGAGTTCCATTGAACCTTTACTAACTTGATTCGGCTTCTTCGCAACTTTTGTTCTTTCCAATCGGTTACTGCTATAGGCTCTTCCACGAAGTGTAGCTGTTTGTCGATATGAACCTCGTCCAATGGTAAAATTAACGTTTCATCAGATAAGCACTTCTTGAGGTTGGATACATGAAACGTGTCGTGAACTCCACTAAGTTCGGCGGGTAAATGGAGTTTATAAGCAACTGGACCGATCCTTTCCAGGATCTCAAATGGTCCGATGTATCGCGGATTTAACTTTCCTCGCTTGCCGAAACGGGGGACTCCCTTCCATGGAGAGACTTTCAAAAGTACTCTATCCCCTACTTGAAATTCCAACGGTTTTCTTACATCTGCATTGCTTTTCTGTCTGTCGCGCGCTGCCTTAAGGGGATCCCGTATCTGGAAAATTTTGTCCGTCGTTTCTTGGATCAATTCTGGACCAGTCATTTGCTTGTCACCCACTTCAGCCCAACACAGTGGGGACCTACACTTGCGCCCATACAAGGCTTCAAATGGCGCAGCCTTGAGGCTTGTGTGATAACTGTTATTGTATGAAAATTCAACCAATGGGAGATGAGTATCCCAGCTACCCCCGAAATCGATTGCGCACGCGCGCAACATATCTTCTAATGTTTGAATGGTTCGCTCGCTTTATTCCATCCGTTTGGGGATGATAAGCCGTACTCATGTCAAGACGAGTACCTAAAGCCCCTTGTAACGATCTCCAAAATCTTGAGGTGAAACGACTATCTCTATCAGAAATGATGGATACCGGAACTCCGTGTTTTGAAACTACTTCTCGAATATACAATCGGGCTAACTTTTCCATCTTATCGGTTTCCTTGATCGGCAGGAAGTGTGCTGACTTAGTTAGCCGGTCTACAATAACCCAAATCGTGTTGTAACCCCCAGGTGTCCTTGGCAGTTTGGTAATGAAGTCCATGGAGATTTGTTCCCACTTCCACATTGGAATTTCTGGCTGTTGAAGCAACCCCGACGGTTTCTGGTATTCAGCCTTCACCTTCGAACACGTCAGGCACTTACTGACATACGTCGCGATGTCGCCCTTAAGATTGGGCCACCAATACAGC